>NW_028297098.1:23178770-23302837 GCF_055798465.1 Pogonomyrmex barbatus
GACCAATATGCGGTGATCTCGGATTACTCGCTATTACTCTATACGTCTCTGCTACTGCTATCTGAAATAGGAATATTTACTTGAGAAATTGATTATGTGTAAATTTATTGAGAATATAAATTCTGCTTTTTGTAAATGAATTAATGTATGTTATACTTAAAATGAAATAAATTTATATTTGAATTAATGAAAGAAAAAGCTAGTTTGGTCTAATGCAACAACAAAAAAAGACTTAAGTCGATATTTATAGTCAGTTCTTATATTTAAGATCATCTTAAATAAGATCATACAGCTATCTTATTGATTGAAATACTATCTTAAGATGATCTTAAATATAAGACTATGAATACCGGCCTTAATATTAGAGCATGCAGAACAGAAAATATACAGCCATACATATTATATTACACGTGCATACGCGACACGAGCACGCACGCACGCACGCACGCACGCACGCACGCACGCACGCACGCACGCACGCACGCACGCACGCACGCACGCACGCACGCACGCACGCACGCACGCACGCACGCACGCACGCACGCACGCACGCACGCACGCACGCACGCACGCACGCACGCACGCACGCACGCACGCACGCACGCACGCACGCACGCACGCACGCACGCACGCACACACGCACGCACGCACGCACGCACGCACGCACGCACGCACGCACTATGACGACAATTAATGTGTTAATGATGACATTTTGGAAAGTTGGCAAAAGATTCGTAACGATATTGATATTTCGATAATATATTTGCTGTACCTTCAAGCTATGTGGATCTTTAATAACATCTGGCAGTAGTTTTGGCGGGATACGATGTCGATTTATAATCCATGGATATTTTAAAATCATAGCTGCGGTAGGTCTTCGAGTGGGATCCAAATGTAACATTCTTTTAACTAGCTCTTTAGCTTCATTGGAGATATGGCACCATATACCACTTTCTACATCTATATATCCCGAACCAATACGATCTAATATATCGTTCGCACTATCTCCTGGACTATTACGGAAAGGCGTATATCTGCGTAAAATCAATGCACGATAAAATAAAGTCGAATCGTTATAGTCACATTTAACAAATAATCATTTCCCAAATTTTTATACCCAGCTAGCATAATATATAATAAAACTCCGAGTGACCAAATGTCACAGGCTGCATCATATCCTTGACGTTTTAATACTTCAGGTGCTACAAAGTTGGCTGTATAACAGGGCGTCATTAGTAAACCGTTTTCTGCCCGTAATTGTGTTGCAAAACCAAGATCGCATATACAAAGTGTTGTTGGATCACCGCCCGCTTTGGCATACAAGATATTCGATGGTTTCAAGTCTCTATGAACAACCTATTTTTTTTTTCTTTCTTTAAGAAACGATGACGTTAAGTATATTTTCATAGATATACATATAAACACATGTGTGAATAGATAAACCGAGATATGTTATGCAAAATTTGCTATTGTATAAAGAACATACTTACTCCATTCTCGTGAAGATACTGTACTACACTTGTGACAGTATAAATGACTTCGGCTGCTTCTCTCTCAGTAAAATTTCGTCTTTGTAATAAACGATCGAGAAGTTCGCCACCACGTAAAAGTTCTAATACGAGATATACTCGTTTATCGTCTTCGTGAACCGCTCTCAAGGTTACAATGTGGGGATGCCTACCGTATCGTAATAGAATTTCTATTTCCTCTGTTGGATCTCGTTTTGATTTTTCAATCACCTATTTTGTTTAGTTAGTTATTTAGCTATTTTTTATTTTACTTCTTAAAAATATATATTGTTTCAAACTGTACTTTGTACAGAGTATTACCTTCACAGCATATTCCATCTTGGATGCTATATGAACAGCCAAGTATACCACACTATAGCTTCCTCTGCCAATCTCATGTTTAAATTCATATTCATCAGTTATGGAAACAGGATTGACATAAGGTGGAAAAGTGGCACTGACACTATCATAATTTCTATATTCAGGAGATACAACATGATCTGCATCTGCAAGCAAACATGGTGCGACAAAACTAAATCCGCGAAATAATTCATGAGCATTTGCACTAGGAGGTACTCCAGGAGAATCTGAAAAGATGTTAAAATATCTTTTGTAAAGATATCAAAGAGCGAATTTTTTTTATTATCATTAATTTGTTCCCCATTGAGATTATTCTAATTCTTCTTTTTTCTTCTGCTTTTAAAAAGAATGATTACCTTTAGGTGTTTTACAGGTAAATTCGCTGTCAAAGTAAAACGCATCATCTTCTCTAATAGCTGGTTTAAATGGCGGTCTTATTTCTTTTTTATAAAGGGCGTCCCAATCGATGGTAGCAAAAAAAATGTGACTTTTAATTTCTTCGACTCCTCCTGAGAGACAAAGAAACTCACATATAAAAAGTTATCATAAAGATATACGAATCTGCGTTTCAGAACCTCATTATATTTTTTCTTCTTCTTATCAAAAACATTTTTCTTATGCGAAACGTTAAGATAGTGTAAATTCTTTATGTTACCAGATCCAAGCCGATTTGCCGGATTTCTCTTGAATAATACTCTCAAAAGTGCTTGCGCTTCTGATGAAAGATTATGTGGCATACCAAGTTTAGCTTTCAAAATTTGCGTCATTGTTTCTTTACGATTTGCACCTTGGAACGGAAGAGCACCTGTCAGCATTTCAAACTAAAAACATCAGAAAGTATTACTATAAGATTCTTTTTTACATTTAGGAACATTTCATCAATCACATTTTGATTCAGATGCGATATATGCACTCCAACTGACCATCAAGACACCAAAACTCCACCAATCTGCCGTAAAAGTATGCCCTTTTCTGTTGACAATTTCCGGTGCCATATACTCAACTGTGCCACAAAACGAATATGCTTTTGAATCATCCAAAGGTTGTTTGCTCAAGCCAAAATCTGTTAAAGATATGTGGCCTTCTGTATCTAACAAAATACTATTGTGTAAAAAAAAAATTAATTAAATTCTTGAATAATCAGTATTCATATTAAATATATACATAGAGTAATAGTAATATAAACAATATAATAATGCAAACAATACAAACTTTTCGGGTTTTAAATCTCGATATATAATTCCAAGTTTATGTATATGATCCAATGCGAGTGCTAGTTCAGCTAAATAAAACTTGACATCATCTTCTGTAAACATTACCTAAAACATTAATCGTACTGAAAACTATAAATATATCTGGCTTATCCAGATCATCTTGGACAATATTTGCTTGTATTTTCTCAATTGTGCTTATCACTGAAGAATATAGGAATATAGGCATATGATACTTGTATGATTTTTTATTAACAATTACCTCTTTAGATAATCTAGAAAAGAGATCACCACCTCTTAAAAAATCTAAAATTAAATAAAGTTTTCCTTCAGTTTGAAATGCATAATGTAGTCGGACAATAAATGGATGTTCCACATCTACCAATATGTTTCTCTCCATTTTGGTTCTAACTCTATCACGAACTAAGGAAAAATTAATAAGATAGAATTATACAATTAAAAATCTGAGACATTTGCAAATGCTCAATTTAGTATCTCTAGATACCTTTCAAAGTTGCCTTCTTTAAGACTTTCATAGCATATAATGTACCACTATCTTTCCCAATAACTTTTCTCACTAAAAATACCTATAAAAAGAGAAACAAAGTAAGATTAAAGAAACAATATAAAATTGTATACATACATGTATATGCTTGCATATATGTGTGTGTGTGTGTATACATGTACGTGCGTATGTATGTATATATGTATATATGTATGTGCGTGCGTGTGTATGTATGTGTATGTATGTATATATGTATGTATGTATGTATGTATATATGTATATATGTATATATATATATATATACATACATACTCTATATATATATATATATGTCCTACCTTGCCAAAAGATCCTTGACCAAGAACTTTCAATAATTCAAAATGAGAAGGTTCTGCTTTCTCATAACCATCTCTTACCATATCACGTACTTCAATCTCATGAGATTCAGAGCAACCGTTTGATCTTTCAATGAAATTTCCTGGAGTAATCATTGTTTCTTCCTGATTTTCAGCCGGAAGAATTTCTGTACTTTGCTAAAGAAATGCAAAAAAAGAAAATAAAAATATATTGTAAGATCTTGAATAAAATGAAGCAAAAGCATGTGGAGAAATCAGAAAAATTAATAAAATCGATCGGAATTCGACTATAGAAATTTTTGTTTACAATCCGCGACAGAATTGACAACTACATATTCCCGAATCTTCATTGTCAAATTAACTTTAAGGCTAATTTATACTTCCTACACTATTTCCTACACATTTGGAATTTACCGTTTCACGAAAGATTTCCAAGAATGTTGCGACTCGAGAAAGAAATTAAGAATTTTACCTTCTCATTTGTACGATGCTCGGTCCAAGGAGCCGTTAGAGTTGCCAAGGGCATTATATTTAAAGTTGTTTATTTTTAGAATTGCAAATATTTTTGTCAACACTTGTTATTTTATTAATTCGTTACATGAGCGTTTAGTTCATCCAAAAAAAACTTTATCACTTGACTTTAATCAACAAATCAACAACAAGAAACTTGCGGTCAATCACTAACCACTGGGGCACAGTATAAGAAGAAACAGCAGGCTCATTCTGTCAAAAAGCGTACTAATAATTGTCTCTCGCGCATGATCGTTTTACACAATCAACAATATGGCGGCTTTTAGCAGTCAGTCGCGCTCCAATTATAATATATACAGTAGCGCAACTCTCCTGATTTTAGCGTATGTAAAAATGAACTGCACATGCGCGAGCGAGGCATATAACCAATCAGGGCACGGATATTCCGTCTCACTTTTCCCTGTAATTTCTCCGTTTGTTAGCATGAGATGCCTATACAAGCATTTAACGTAGTGGAAACATGCATCTCGTAGGTGAGACTTATAACAAAATTAAAATTTTAACTTTAATTGTTAAATTTCTTTTTTTACTGCTCTTTCCTTGGTTCGTACCAAGATGAATCGACTAGCTGAGATGCGAACTAATGATTGATGAGTTGTATGAAAGAAATAAATAAAACATTAATTTATGAATATTAGAAGTTAAGGCATCTTAATTTGTTTAACATTGCATCTGCATTTAAATTTTATGTTTATTGTATTATTGTATCTTTTAATATGACATACTTTTAATTAAATTAATATTTGTCAATATTTGTTTCTTCATATTTTAAATCTATATTTTGTCTATGATTTATAAACTTTATTTCTATTCATTATTTACTTATTTCATTCATTCATTATTTACATTATAATACTTGTTTTATATATTTTATACATTTTATAGAATTAACATTGATGAAGATATACTAACGATATTTTTAAAAAAAATTTATTAACAATTACTATATATTATTTATATTATTCACAATGTGTTTAACATATTGTTTAATGTATTTTTTCTTTTATTTTTTTAATTTGCATATTTGCATATACATTATCATATAATAAATTAGTTTTATATAATAAATTTATATGTATGTTTTTTTAAATAATTTGTACTTTTTTTTGTTTCAGATATAAATTGTTAATCGTTATTAACAATCATTATTAACTTCGTTAATTAACTTTTATTTTTAGAAAAGCCATGTATAATTTTATTTGTGTAATACGACAATACATAATATAATATAGCAATACAAATTGATAAAATTTATCTAAAATTATTTTTTTTATATTTAAAATTTAACTTTATTTCTGTATGTATATTTCGTTGGAGAATATATAATGAAATAAATATCAAGAAATAAATTTCATGCGCCTATGTACATTTCTATTCTAACATACACTGATGTCAAGTTAGAAAGAGAAATAAAGTTATAATAAAAAGAAGAAGTGAGGCGGAATATCCGTGTCCTGATTGGTTACATACACGTCGCTTACGCATGTGCAGTTTATTTTAACATACGCAACATCAAAGGCATCGACGGAGAGTTGCACTACTGTATATACTGTGTTCCAATACTGCTCAATATATCATAAATCAATGCGTAAATATAAAAAAAAACAATTTAAAATATTTAAGATTGAATAACAACTATAATTATTAATCAGAGAATAATTTTAACTATTAAATCAGTGAAGTTCAAGAATTAAAATAATCATTGTGCAAGATGTTTGAAATAATAATAAAAAAAAAATAAAAATGATTAGAGAATTTTTTTTTTATTCCTGAATAATATTTCTTCATAATTACAATTTTGAGCACAAGATAAGCAGAATATTTTTAATAATAATTACCTTTCCATTATTCCATATAAATTTAATATAAATTTATATTTTATATAAATTTTTAAAAAGTAATTATGCAAAATACAGACATATGGGTGTGTGGAACTAAATTAAAGGTTAAAAATTAAACAAACTTATTCTCTAAATCGTTGTATTTACAATTACAATTATTTCACAATTATAATATATCTAATATGTTCACTTTAGCTAACGCATATCAATTTAAATTGTAGCCCGCGCACAACCAACAACATGGTCGTGTAGCATTCAGATCAAAGGTGCCGCTAAGAAGTTATCCTATTGTTCTTTTTTATACTGTGCTAAAAATGAACGTCGAGCGTCAGCATGAAAAGTCAATCTTATGTTTTTGTTTGAAATACAGACACTGAAATAGAAAAATTTTTTAAATGAAAGTTTATATATTTCAAATAAATTAATAAATTGTTGCAACTTACAATTATTAGTAATTGTTTTCCTTATTGCTGTTGATGTATTTACCTTCTTTGCACAGATAGGAATATCTATTCTTAAGTTCGTACCTCTTTATTTTGTTAAATTAAGGTTATATTTACAGTCGAGAAGTTGCTTTCAGGGTAGTTTTTTATTAATATTTTGATGTGAATAGGTCTCACTACTTCTAGTTATGTCACTAATTTTTTTCGCTGCATGATCGCAGTGAAAATGACGAACGGTGAAACCATGAGATGGCCACCAGTGAAAATCTAAAAGTGAACTATGTCACTGAAAAATACGTGGTCGATGCCCAGGCTTATGAAGTCACTTATGCCTTGTGTCCACGATGCTAGAAATCGACTCGAAGTCTCGGATGAAAAAAGAATTGACCAATTGCGTTTAAATAATTCGGCCAACTAACTAATGCGATTGGTTAGTTGGCCAGGAATTCTCTTTTCATCCGAGATCTCGATTTCTAGCATCGTGGACACAAGGCCTTAGGTGATGTTTCCAAAGTTGAGTTCCGATATTCACTGCCAGTACTGAAAATATATAGTTCATGTTACGTATATTATTGATTTTCAGTACTGGCGGTGAATATCGGAACGCAGCCTGAATCAGGCCAGAGGACAGAGTGAAGGAGCAAACAGGGCAAGAGTAAAAGCAGCAAGCTAGAGAAAAGCAAAATAGAAAGAAGAGGAATTTGTTGATGTAATTTGAACTCTTATTACATTATAATAATTAATTATTGTTATAAAAGAGTTGCCAGCCTCTGAAATCAAAATATGTCAAGTAAGTGTAAATGTTGAAATTTAAGTTTACAAATACATAAAATGTTGGAGTTAAGTTTGTAAAATAGACTGTAAGTTATGGTTAATAAACTCGGAATGGCATCATGTTTTAAGTAATTTTCGATTATTTTAAGTAATTTTAATGTGCCAAGAGATATGTGTACCGTATAATTTAAGTATAATATTAACATTTAAATACTATATTTAAAGTGGTTTAAACATGCCGTGCTGGTATTACGAAAAGAAGGAACTACGCAATACGCCGTCTATTCAGGATGGTATCGATTATGAGACAGAATGTAGATACCGAAAGGAAGGCGCGCGTTTTATTATCGATACTGGTACAAAAATGGATTTAGGTTACAATACGATGGCAACGGGTGTTATTTATTTTCATCGGTTCTACATGTTCCATTCATTCAAAAATTTTCCACGATATGTAAGTATGATAATATGTAAGTATGATAATATGTAAGTATGATAATATGTAAGTATGATAAATGGATATGTGTGTGTATGTGTGGTGTATGTATGTGTTTGATGTATGTACGCATGTATATGTAATATAAAAATTACAAATATTTTATATGTATTATTATAATGTATATTGTATTGTTGCAATATATAGGTAACAGCTTGCTGCTGTTTACTCTTAGCTGGTAAAGTTGAAGAAACGCCGAAAAAATGTAAAGATATCATAAGGACTGCTAAAACTTTAGTGTCAGAACAGAAATTTATGACATTTGGGGAAGATCCTAAAGTAAGTTATTTTTTCTGGAGGCATATATACTTTAATATACATGTTTATGTATACCGAATTGTCTTTTTCAGGAAGAGGTTTTAATATTGGAAAGAATTTTATTGCAAACTATCAAGTTTGATCTACAAGTGGAACATCCATATAGTTATTTATTAAAATATGCAAAATGTCTGAAAGGTAATTTAAATATTATACATGTAAAGCTATATAAAAGATTACTAAATAGTAAGGACCAAAAATGCTAGTGAAGACGATTTTGTTCTGTGGTACTTTGTAGGCGATAAAAACAAGCTGCAAAAGATGGTTCAAATGGCTTGGACATTTGTTAACGATAGGTATGTGGTATTAACCCAAACTGTATTAATTTCTTCATATTAATATTTGGTATGTCGCGTGGGAAGCCTGTTACATTATATTCTTTTTTTATAGTTTATGTACCACTTTGTCACTACAATGGGAGCCAGAGATCATAGCTGTTGCTCTAATGTACTTGGCAGGAAAATTAAGCAAGTTTGAAGTAGTAGATTGGGTTGGAAGACAACCAAAACATTTACGCTGGTGGGATATGTTTGTTGAAGATGTAACTATGGATCTTTTAGAAGGTAAACTTGTACAATTTTCATCTGTAAATATCACAAGTGCTACAAGTGTCTTTGCTATTGATTTGTTACAATATCCCATGATATATCACATATATTTCTAGATATTTGTCATCAAGTATTGGATTTATATTCGCAAGCTAGTACAAAACCACCAGATTCACCACCTATGATACCATCCAGCGAAATGTGCAGAGAACGACCTGTTATTGCTACTGCTATAGAATCTGCATCTAATACACCAAACGGTAAGTAATAATAATAATAATATATATATAATCATGTTTCGGATAAATTTTTAACATCATATAATATATATTAGAGTATTTAAACACTGAAATAACAAGAAGTCATTAAATATTACAGTGACACCTGGAAAATCATCTAAGAACACCGAATCAACTGCTTCTGCAAATGGATGTCCAGCTACAGACATTTCAGATACAATAAAACCACTAGACACGTCCACGGCTCATTTTCCCACGTACTCGACGAATTTTACCTCCAACAATACAAATTATCCACCGGCATTTCCACCTACGAATGTTTCGGTTCCTCCTCCTCCTGTGAATACAATGAATCATATTGTATCAACGATGCATCATATTGGATCATCTGCTACTATTCGCCCTACACCACCATCGGCACCAACTACCAACCAAACTGCTTTCCAACCATATTCCTATCCGACAAACGCATCTTACTTTCCAGCGACTAATCCAATTCCACCAGCAGCACCACCACGTACCTATTATCCACCACAACCATAATTGAAAGCAATTAACATATCTAGTTTAAACTGTATCTGTATTTTATCTTAATTAAAGATGAATGTTGAAATAATGAAAACAAATTTTTGTGCGTGCATGCACAAATACTTATAGATATAGCTTTATATTTTACATATATAATTTTAAACTTTTTTTATCATTTCCATATATCAATTGATATTTAATTTATATGTAATTAATTCACGTTTGCTTTACAAAGAAGATAAACATTTCACATATAAAGATTTCCTTTACTAAAGGAATTTTCAATAAATTTTGGTTGCTGCAATGTACAAGATATTTCATTGGTTAAAATTTGGATAATTGGTTCTGCACATTTAGAATCTAACACAAGACTATCAATATAAAAAACATATAACTTGGCTGACATGCCCATGAGTTCAGCATAAGATAAAACTGAAACAAACAGAAAAATGATTCCACTTTTGGAGAATATTTTTTATACTTAGGTTACATCGTTATTGTATATATTATGAATAAATACCAACCTCCTGCACCAACTCCAAACACAATATTTGGTTGTTCCAACAATTCAGTCTCCCATTTTTTAAAATTCTCATTTTTGGTAACTAGTGTTCTTAAAAACGAAGGAATCTCTGGAATGTTTGTATTCTGAAACTGTGATACATGACGACATATTATCGAAATCATATTTTCTGAAATTTGTATTATATCTGATATCTGTAAAAAAATAAATGCACATTTATTAAATTTACAAAATATACAATGGAAGGTTAATAAATGAATATAGTTAACAAAGTATCTGCCTGGTTTATAAGTTTTCCAGCATTTCTTGTATCAAATTGTGGTAAAATCATACACATATATTTTTGTTTGTCAATATGATAAATAACTGAAACTTTTTTTTGATTTTCATCTTCTATGATACATGCTTCTGTTTTAGAATACAAGTATTGAACAACAAGAGCTGAAACAAAACAATTATTTAGTAATTTATGGTATGCAAGTTGAGAAAGGAGAGAGAATAAACACTGATTTAAAATAATATTAATATTACGAATTAATGGATCTCCTTCTATTACAATGAACTTTTGTATATGTTCTGGTTTATTTTTCAACCAGCGAATGTATAACTTCCTGAAATCATCATCACTTCGTATTATTTTGTGTATAACAATAATTGATAAGATAAAGGTAATCGAATTAAAATAATTGCAACAATATGCAACAATGTATCAGTGCCTTAGCATGTAATTTCAACTTACGAAGAATGTTGAAAATTAGCTGGTTCATACTCGTCCTCATCATCCCAAAATGCTCGAGATGATGGGAATATTACTTCTCCAAAGTGACTAACCATCTTCAAAATGTGAAAATAAATGGTACTTTTCAGCTACGAAACACAGTAATAGGATGCATTCGTTTATGCAGTCACTACCGCAAATGTCGTTCGTTTATTCCGTCTGAGAAAATGACTGCAGCGCAGTTCGTCGTTCGTTTACGCAGGGATGTATATCTCATCTGTGCAGCTATCTCGGAAGTCCAGGGGGTCAATCATACTACAAGCAGAGCATCCAAATCAGGTCGATCATGTAACTTTTCCCCTAGGGCGGAAATGTGAAAAGTGAAAAGTTTCATGTGAACTTACGATCATATAACTCTTTCAAACATGAAAATGTGAAATTTTTCACGTGAATTTTTTCGCCATGTACCTTGGTGGCGGAAAGGCGGAAATCTAGGGAATTAATAAATATGCTTCGGAATTAGAGAAGATTAGGTCTGCGTTAGGATTAAGTATACGTAGTTGGTATACAATTGGTTATTAAAAGATGTATATAATACTGTACCAATAAAATAATTTTCATTAGCTATAAAACCTATGAAAACTATGTTTCATGATTTCACTTTCCACGCATCCAAGCTACATACATAATCGCTGTATGTGAAAAATTTCACGTGAAATGTCAAGGTATGAAAAATGAAAAGTAAAAAGTGAAAAATGAAAAGTGAAAAATTTCACGTAAAGTTACATGATTGACCCCCTATGTACTACGTACACTTAATCCTAACGCAGACCTAATCTTCTCTAATTCCGAAGCATATTTATTAATTCCCTAGATTTCCGTCTTTCCGCCACCAAGGTACATGGCGAAAAAGTTCACGTGAAAAATTTCACATTTTCACGTTTGAGAGAGTTACATGATCCCGCAAAATCGTAAGTTCACGTAAAATTTTCACTTTTCACGTTTCCGTCCTAGGGGAAAAGTTAGATGATCGACCTCCTGATTTGGATGCTCTGCTTGTAGTACTGTGTAAACGAACACCAAAATGAATTTTATTAGAATAAGAAGCGAAAAGGGTCAGAAACAAATAATTGATCCAAGTAAAATAAGAATAATAAGATATAATTAAAATAAAATATTAAAATAATAATTAAAATAAAATAAGAATAATAAGATATAATTAAAATAAAAATAAGATAAAATAAAAATAAGAATAAAAAATAAGAATAAAATAAGAAAAAATAAGAATAAAAATAAGAAGATATAAGAAAAAATAAGAATAATAAAATATAATTCACAAAAAATTAATATCTAACTTTTAAGTAAAATTCATAGATTAAATGTTTTTTATAATATCCATTATTTACATCAATTAAATTTAATATCAATAAAATATTATCTTTTATACAATAAAAAAGTTTTATTACATTTTAATTATTTGAATATAAATTTACGTATAAAATTGTCTCTTTATTTATTATTCAAACAATCGGCTCAATTTCTATTGGAAGGTACGATCCGTGCAGTTATTCACGCAGTTATCCGTTTGGTAAATTTCGATCACGTGACAAGCAGATGAGAAAGCAGTGGATACATAAAATACTGCGTAAACGAATGCACCCATGTACTGACTGGATTCCGTAAAGCGCATATGAGCACATTTTGTATAGTATACATGACATAAACTATAGATAAATGCGCGCATATAGATTTGTTTTTTATTCCAGGGAGTCGATCATATAACTTTTCCCCTAGGGCGGAAACGTGAAAAGTGAAAAATTTCACGTGAACATACGATCATGTATGATTTTGCGGGATTATGTAACTCTCTCAAACGTGAAAATATGAAATTTTTCACGTGAACTTTTTCGCCATGTACCTTGGTGGCGGAAAGGCGGAAATCTAGAGAATTAATAAATATGCTTCGGAATTAGAGAAGATTAGGATTGCATTAGAATAAGTTAAGTGTACGTAGTACATATACAATTGGTTATTAAAAGATGTATATAATATTGTACCAATAAAATAATTTTCATTAGCTATAAAACCTATGAAACTATGTTTCATGATTTCACTTTCTATGCTACATACATAGCATCCAAACTACATAATCGCTGTACGAAAAAAGTTTCACGTGAAATGTCAAGGTGTCAAGGTATGAAAAATGAAAAGTAAAAAGTGAAAAATAAAAAGTGAAAAATTTCACGTAAAGTTACATGATTGATCCCCAGAACTAGTGCAAGAAGTGTATCGGCAGGAATGGTGTCCTGCGCTCGGCGTGCGGCCGCTACATATACACGAAGCGCGTACGTCCATGTCTTCGCGGAGCGCGAAGGAGATGCGGAGCGAAGAGAAAAAAATAGTGGGGGCAATTCAATGTTGCATCCTTAACGCAAGACACACAGATCGAGAGAGAAAGCATAATCGGATACGTGATACCGATTTCGTTGTCCCTTCACTGTCTCACACACGCGACGCTAGTGCGAGTGAGAGACCACGGTGTCGCGTTTTTCTTTCTTCCATCTCGTTTTGATTAATTATTGAAAATTATTGAAATTATTGAAAATTATGTAAGAATTAGACGACCGTAAGCGGTCATGAAAGAGATTCAGAATATAAAGAGTCAACAGGGAGGAGCCGTCGTGGTCGTGTAGACTAAGTGTCGGATTGGTAGACGAGGGATCGTGAGTTTAAATCCAGTCGGTCTCCGTTAATTTTTTCTGAATCTAATAAATATCTTTCAATTATTTTATTTATTTAATTGATTGTTTTAATATAATTATTAATTGTTTAATTATTATGTAATAATTCTTTTATTATATATTTTAAAAAAAGTTATGTATGAAATTATAACTATCATTGCGGGTTTGGACATTGAATGTCTTACATCTATCTGAAACAGCTAATATTAAAAATTATTTTAAAAAATAATGAATTCGTGAAATTGTATTAAAAAATAAGGAAAATTAAATTTACAATATAGTATTCATTTCGAAAATATTTTAATTTTTACATTTTTATTTATTAATAATTTTTTATTATTGTTGAATATAATTTACCTTATTTTTGACCAACTGTTTATATGTCTCAATCAACCATGCGTCGCTTCCGCACGTCGCTTTTTTTTTGTTTATTTCTGCACGAAGTTCAATTCAAATCTATATGTTGATACACTGATAAAAATTAAATTTCAAACCATATAAAAAAAATATATAAATTTGAATACCAAACTACTGATACTACTGATCTGTGAAAAATGTCGGTAGAAATAAACAACAGTTACGATTCAATGTTGAAGGACATGTTTGTTATTGTACACTTACAGATATCCTGTTTACAGATATCAACGATTTTCACAGATCAGTAGTGTTACGATCATCATCAGTATCGTACCGATATCACCATCATACCGACAATATATATTAGCCAGTCAAGCACTTAAAGAACTTTAATACGTGTAAGACAATTACATATTGTATTATATATGCATTTACATGAATTTATTAATATAACATACAATTTTGATTGTTTGTGGAATTTTCTATGTGAAAAAAAAGTTGTACGGAGTGAAATGATATGTCTGAGATGCCGAAATGTACTAATATTAACAAATATTGCTGAAAATCATACTTTTCAGTGTACAAATAAATATTATAAGGTTATTAAAAATCGAAAACAACAGAGAGTAGTAATTTCAAAATAAATGCATGGAACATGATTTGAGCGGGCACATTTAAATCTTCCTATCCAATTTATCGATTTATCGGTTATTTTTTACAGCCATCATGACATAGATTTCTAAAAAACGAATTGGAACTTAACGATTATACTGTTGTCAATTGGAAAAATTTTTGTCGAGAAGTAAGTAAAATACTGCTTATTATTTATTTATGTTTGCTATTAAGTAATATATTAAATTATTGTTAGTTACTTCACAACAATGGCTTGAGAAAGAACAAAAATAAATTGGTGGACTAGGTAAAATAGTAGAACAGGATGAAGCTAAAATAGGCAAAAGAAAATACAATACAGGTCGTATAATTAGAGGACAGTGGGTTTTTGACGGAATTGAACGCAATAGAATGTATTTGTTTTGCCTGTAACAAATCGATCCGTCAAAACTCTTTTACTAATTTTCAAAAACTATGTCGCAGCTAGCTCTATTATCCATATCGATAAATGGCGAGCATACGTAATGAAAATTACACGCAGTGTGACAGTCAATCATACAATTAATTTTGTTGATCCTGAAAGTGGTACATACACAAAATATAGAGAGATTGTGGCGAAAGATGCGATCACACATTCCTCGCTATGACACACGATTACCATTTTTCACATTATTTCGCAGAATTTTTATTTAAAAAAGTTCATAATTATAATGAACGCATTGTTGCTTTTTTTAACATCATGAATTGTAATCTTTAAATAATTAATATATTAATTACAATTTATTTCATATGCTTGACTATATTTTATTTTTCTTTACATATAATTAAATTATTCACAAGAATTACATATGCAATTGAGATTTTAAAATTAAGACTATTTATATAACAATATAGTAACATTCATTAACCGGATCATATTTTATGTCACCGGATCATATTTTATGTCACAATTCTGTGTTCACTTATATCATCATTTCAGTTGTAGATTTCATCTCATTATAGAAGTTAAGTAACATCGAACAAGATATCATACAAGTATAGGATTTCCAAGTAGGATGGGTGACCGTTTTAAAAACATGCAATGATACAAGATAAAATATGTTTCATTACTTTTTCTCATTTTTTTATATTTTTTTCATTTATTTTCCGTAAAAGATGTCACGTATATTATAGATTTTCACGATCTATAATATCGCGATCTGGCTGTCTGGAATATCCTTATGCATGCCCTACATGATATATTGTTTTTAAATCATTTTCATCTTATGACCATACTGCGGGATATTCTCAGTACATACTACGGATTAGTGAGCGGTAGTAACGGTCTAAGTACATTCCACAATATATCGCAGTATGTATTTCGAATGTTCGGAGAATATTTCGAATATACTTGTATGATATCCTGTGGAATGTTCTCAGAATAGACGAGTACTATTAGGGAAGGGTCAAAAGGGTGATCAGGCTGATATAGGTCATCGCTAAATGATCACATTGACACTTGGGCACTTCTAAGATAATTTAGATTAATTTTGAATAAATTATCAAAGAAAATCGATCCTTGATTTCTTTGAAGAAGCATTTTGTTTCCAATCTTGAACCTAGAACAAAAAATTAATCGAAAAAAAGAATCAACAACATCTATAGTCATAGTGTGTATATAAATAAATTATTTTTCATTTTATAAGAATATTAGTTACTTATCTGATATTTATCCCTTCTCTATTTGCTCCTCCTTATTTTTCTTTTTCATCTTTATTTTTCTTTTACAATATACCCAGACAGCCATATAGATCGATGATGTTTGTAAGATATTGCAAAAGTATATTACAATATTCGCATGATATTCGAGATATGTATATGATATATCGAGTATATACTAATAATTTACTATGTCCGCATTACTTTATCCCGTAGATTTTCGCTGGTAATTATGGAGATATACTGAATATATCTATAATATGTAATTAGCTTGTCTGAAGTATATCCTCAATATATTCCAGATAGCAAAATGTCGACAAAATTACGGTTGCGTTCCGATATTGACTGCTAATACTGAAAATTTATAATATACGTGACATCCCTTACGGAAAATAAATGGAAAAAAATTAAAAAATGAAAAAAAATGAGAGAAATTGACGAAACACATCTTTTATCTCCTATCACCGCATGTTTCTAAAACCAGTCACCCATCCACTTGGTGATCCTGCTCGATGTCGTTTAACCTCTCGGTATTAAGATGAAACTTGCTACTGAAATGATAATATAAATAAATACAAAATTTTGGTATAAAATATGATAGATCTGATTAATGAATGTTATTTATTGTTGCATAAATAGTCTCAATTTTAAAACCTCGATTGGATATGTAATTTTTGTAGATAATTTAATTACATATATAGAGCCGTGAACCTATATTATGTTTAACGAGAATTATTTTTCTTATGAAAATTATTTATAAATTGTTGAATATATTTTATTTATTTGTTTATGAATTTGTCAATAATTGTATTAAATATGTATGAAATATTTTTCTTATTATAGTTAATTTTATATATTATAGTTAATTAAGAAAGATAATTAATAATTAATAATGTTATTTTACTATTTATTATATATATATATTAAAAATGACTTAAAAATGACGATTAAATGAAAATATATTTATGACGATAATATTTCGTAACAAATATGATATTTTTTTTACGTTGTTTTTTAGTACACTGACATTGAATGACAAAAAATGATCTTAAATCATCGTCATAATCATCTTGCTACTTCACTTATCTTTACCAGTATATTTCAAGATATCTTCTGATATATTCGCATTATATCTGGAATATATCTGAGATATTTTGAGTAAATTCAGTATTACTCAGTAATTCAATATATATAGCAAAGTTTATTTGCTATAGTCTGAGTATATCCTGAAAATATACAACAAATGATATTCTATATAGATTTTATACAAATAATCTTAATATACTCGATATGATCACAGTACGTTTAGTATAAATACAGAATATTCGTATGATATATCATGTGCTGTTAGAGTTTTTTTATATTTACGGTTAAAAAATACTTATTATTTTATACATGTCATATAAGTGTCGGTCCACAATAAGTATTTAATCTTTAAGTCGTAAGAAATTGACCAATCATAGTCGATTATTCTTTTCATATTCGATTATAATTGGTCAATTTCTTACTTCTTAAAGCTTAAATCACCTATTGGACCGACACTAACATATACATATACATATGTCAAAAAAACTTTCGCAATTAACAGATTACTACTTACACAGTATTACCAATTCACAGAAATTAAATAGTATTGTTTAGGGATTTTTGTTATTATCAACATTATCTCCTCTTTTTTTTATGCCCTATTTTAAAATTGCCCTTGTAATTATCCATTCTGACTGCTTGTACTAAAAATGTGCACTTCATGTTATATAAATTAAGCCGGCATACGATGCTTTTTTGGCTGCTGGATTGCTTACGTGCTCTTATGCTGACTATTTTGCTGGCTACTATGCTGGAAATTCTATAGCCTGCTGATTACGCTGTTGGTCTGACTATACAAGTATGGATTGTCCACCGTTTTTTCCATGTTAAAAGCATATGCTTGTTGTCACCAACATTGGATTGAGATATTTCGAGATTTAGGCTTCGTCCCGTGTCTCAAATGGCGGATAATTTAAAAATCAAATAAGGATTTCTGTAAACGAACAAATATATTTTATTAACATTTTATAAAAATTATATATTTATATTATATATTTTATTTATAAAATATACTGATTAAAAACAGATAGAATATATAAAATATATAAAAATATTATTTATTGTCCTTTAAATATAATAATTTTTGTCAACGTGTATCGAATAAAAGAGTTATGTTTATTTCTTATTTCACACGCTCCAAAGTACGATATGTTAATATTATTACGTTTAAACAAGTTTATGCAATCAATTTAATTAATTCGTATTTATGATTTTCAAGAACATGTAAGTTTCGTATATGATCGAATAAAATGATATGAACTGATATAAACTGATATGCACTGACCAATCACTTACGCTTCAATGACACGCATTTTAGTTTCTTTTCGTGAGTTATGATAGCGCCACTGTCTAAATGTTGGCGTCAGGAGTGAAATAAGCTATTAACAGTCCATATTTATATACTCAAAGAATCCGGTGCTATTTTTCTTAGGATGGCGCCCGCTTGCCCACGTTGCCTATTGGCCAATTTAAAATAAAATTATTTGATTGGTTGATCTAGTAAAAAATCTCCAAGCATCGGTCGGTAAGTGGCTGTGTCCAATTGCAACGTGGTCAACAAGACGTCCTCCTTTTTTGCATGGTCTTGATTGGCTCACTTTGAAAATCAATCAAGACGCAGCTTTAGATCATCAAAATATTTCTTTCGAATATCAAATATTCTATCGTTCCTCTGTTTGCTACAATTTGTCAAAATAAAAATAAATATGACAAAAGGAAAAATAAATAAATAAATATATCAAGTACCTTCTATAAAATTCTATTCAGCCAGCACGAAAACTCGCACTGAAGTTAAACTAACAAGACAGCCAGCATCAATGTTAGCAACGCTGTCATCACGACAGCAAGCATGCAAATCCAGCAAAAAATCTAGCAGCCAAAAAAGCACCTTGTGCCGCCGGCTTTATATATTTTTAATACCAATGTATCAGAACACACCCTAATAATACAAGGATATCCTCAGGTCGTTCTATTAGATGAGCCAGATATTCTGAGGATTACTTATTATGATTCTGAAACGTAAACAAGACGTCCTGTGGACTAGCAAATGAGCACTTCATTACGACTTCGAGACGTTCTCCACTCAGCCTTAGGCTATGAAGACTTTCTTAAGACAATTTTAGGATGACTTCAGGATATCCCACAAACATCCTCAAAGACTGAAAACGAATTCTGAAAACGATCGCGTTCCAATATTGACTGCTAGTACTGAAAATCTATATACGTAACACCCCTTACGGAAAATAAGTGAAAAAAATGAAAAAAAATTGAGAGAAAGTGATAGAAATGTTTTATTTTGTATCACCGCATGTTTCTAAAACGGTCATCCTACTTGAGATTCTGCTCGATGTTGCTTAACTTCTATATTAGGATGAAACTTCCTACTAGGGTAGGCAATGGACGATGGGCGATAGGCGATATCGAAAAGATAACTTTCTGATAATCGATTTTAAAAAATATCGATTTTTTATAATCAATGATATTTCAAAAATATCGATTAATCTATAACTTTTTAAATTAATTTAATATTATTATTAAATACTTATTAGGATGTTGTCTTATGGGCACGGAAAACGGTAAAACGGTCTTACATTCTCGCGTGGATAACGGTCAGTCGGTTATCAGGTGGGGAGCGAGGACGTTGAAGACAGAATTAGAAGATCAGAATTAGATTGTACGCGTAATAAATCTTAATAGTTTAAAAAACAATAATAAAGAAAAACAATAGTGCCGGGTGGAAATTGCACAAATAATATAATGGAATACGAACAGAAGTTAGATTCTAATTGCTGGCCGTGAGCGGACAGATTAGCATGCGGCACGTGTTTACGTGTTTTTATAATGAGGTATCGCTCCGGCGCAATACTGAGTTCAATGCGCGTGGTTCGGCGATGCGGGAGGCACGCGGGGCGCGAAGAGGTAGCGCACGTGTTTTCGCAGACCTTTAAATTCGGTTCTTTAAATCGCATTCTTGTACATATAATCGCAAGCAGCGATTTTAATCATAAGGATGGATTGTCGCGGTAAAGATTGTGATCACGGAGAACGGATGTACCCGCTCTCTGTTCTCGCCAGTGAAGTTGCGAATGCTCAGATTGTCGAGTATACTCGGCCGACCGGGATGTATCCCGATGTACTCCGGTATTTGGAATCGGTCGGACGGATGTGCGATCGTATCAGGGGACGCCTCGATACTTGGCAACATAGAGACATTACAATCAGAGATTGGTCACGAAAAAGCAACTTTTGATTGGTCCGTCATCTTTTGGCTATTCTCACTTATTTTCAAATACATTAATTATATTAATCTTAAATTGTAATATTATACTTTAAAAACATAAGCGTTTTAAAGGTAATAAAATGTGTATATTTATAAAACTTTATTTTACAGAATTATATTACAATTTATTAATATATTTCTTTTAATTTTAACGATTTTAAATTTATTACTATTTATTTATTTATTTATTTTTTTGATTTATTTTTTTTCGCTATTTACCTTTTTCACACAAGAGCAAAAATTAATATAATACTATTATACTACTGTTACATTATAATATTTTTAACTTTTTGATATACAATTGTCAAAACGATTCTCTGTGAAATCAATACAATGACAGCTATTCACAAAGTTAGCACAGCGAGAGAACCTATCAAAAAGCGGAAAAGCATCAACAATAAACTTCGAGGAAATTTCGAGAGATGCAAGTATCGATGCCATGCCTTTTTTTATTATATGTTATGTCCAGATCCCGGAATTATTAAGTTAAAGGTCAAAGGGATAGGGCAAGGAAGGACGAATATCCTCTCGCAGATGATCCTCCCGCTTTGGAACGTGCTTGCGAGTCGAACACACTGTACAGGTCAGCCGATACGGGTCAACGTCTTGAAAAAGACGCTATGACTCCGACTGCGTGACGTACGTCCGTCGGTCCGTTAATTTAGGCAAGAGAATTTAATCTCTTTTGCCTGGGATAGGACCATATGCAATCCCCGAGAGCGGGCGGCAACGAGTGTGACGAGAAGGTTAAATTATTAATGAATAAATTGATTATCGTTAAAGTAAAAATTTAATTAATTAAAATAAAACGAAGAAAATACAGAATTAAAACATAAATATTTAACATATAGGAGAAATGATACGCATAGTGATTACTCGGTAGATAATGATAACGGTCCCAAATAAGAAGGGAGGGTATGCGTCACGACGGGGTCCGACCACGAACCAGTCGTAAAACCTCGTAATTATTTTGCGAAAAAATATCACCTCAGCCAGGAATCGAACCTGGATCTCCTGTTTACCGGGCATCTTATCCCTTCGACTACCGAGGCATGTGATGATATTTATCGCAAATAATGTATTTAGAATAACACGTCAACAATACAATTATACACATATATACGTATATTACAATATACATATATACATGTATTCTCTCAAATCTCCATGATCGGTACTCCAGAGAGATGATGGTCCTATTCTCTTGATGGATGCAGGTCGGATTGCAGCGGCGACACCCTCCGCCATTGGCAAATATACAAATAATCCTCCTGGAGCACGACAGGAGAGATTGCATCAAGCATGGCTCGAACCTCCGAATATTATTCCGAATGGGCGCACGAGAGTGAAGTAAAATTGCATGTAAGTATAGCACGCGGGTGTTACAAAAGTGCGGAAGTCGTCGGGCATGGCAGTTCGGGATAAGACTTTACGTTAAAATATTTAGGGCCATGCCCGATTTTTACAGTATAAAGAGTTGAACAAAAAAATGAATATTTTAAACAAACAATTATGTAAGTGTAAAAGTGTTAAACCTTAAAGACGATAAGCTCAGAGAGATAAATAAGAGGGAGGGGAGGAAGGGGAACAATCGGTATTTAAGTGGTGATGGGTAGATCATATTAATCCATGCGACTTATTACTGTGATGATAACAAGAAATGTTGCAGATAGATCGTCGAGAGACAAGCTGGGAGTCGGGACCAGCGGCCAGTGGTTCTCTGCAGGGTTCCGCAGCGAAGTTGAAAAATAAGGGCGCACAAAAGGAACATTCCCGCTCAAATTTAATAAAGTGATAATTAAAAGAAGTTACAGGTTTGTTTATTTTAATTTAAAATATATTATATATCTCGTTCTGATATTAAAGTTTGTTAACTAAATCTGCGGTTATTTTGGAGAGAATCGACAAACTAAACCGAGAGTTAAAAGCGAATGCGAACAGACGGGCAGGTACACGAATGCCCCCAAAAAAAAGATTTAAGATTGCTCGTAAAAAAAAAACTAACGGATCAGAGCGCGTGAAAACTGTCGGTCAAAGAACAAGTGCGAAGTGCATTTTCGAAGTGCGTTTCCTCCGGGGAGGATTCTGGTAAAAAGCTGTCGCGGGGTGGAACTTCGGTTCGGGAATTAAGAATATCTCGCAAGTCTTTAACGAATAGGAATTAGCGAGTCATTAGGGATGTGGGGGAAGTTAGCCTATCATAGTTCAGAATTTTGAAAAAAGAGTCTGATTGGTACGAGGAGAATTTTTTAGGGATGATAATTAGGTAGTGGGCCTGAGCCTTTATCAACATACAGCATTAAATATTTGTGACCAAATGGGTGGTCGACGGATTAAATAACCGACGCCACGAAGGCGGCTATACGAATACGCAGTCTCCCATGAGGGAAAATAAATACCTACTCGGACGATTTATTGATTTCCGTCGTCGCCAGTGCACTAAGGATTTCTTTACGTTCGGCATATCAAGCAGCTCAAATCTTATCTTAGCTTAGTTGCAATTCAATCGGATTTTATAGTTTATTTGTTAGTTTGAAAAGCGAGCCCTCAACGGTCTGAAGTTCACGTGTTCGGCAGACTGGCGTCCACGAAGCTAAAGTAAAAATTATCTTAATTTACAGAATGATATTTTTTATGCTGTATCGGAGTTCGTCCGTTCACTCCGAAAAGAAAGAAGAATCGTGAAGTCCGCTGGACGTAACATGTACATTTATTATTATTATAAACAAACTTTATTATAATATAAAATAAAATTTAAGTAAAAAAATAAACATCCACTTATTTTTTATATTGATATATTGATATATTGATTTGATATATTGATTTATCATAATTAATTAATTAAATAAATTTTAAATAAAAAATATCATAATTAATTAATTTATGATATTTTGCAATTTTAGTATCTCTATTATTTAATAATATATTATCACGTTTTCCACGTATTTAACACGTATTTACACATGCACAAATCTTAATCATACTTAAATCAATTCAAAGTAAAAAATATCGCTATTGGTTAGAGCACAGTATAAAAAAGAACAATAGGATAACTTCTTAGCGGCACCTTTAATCTAAATGTTACAACGTTACGACCACCATATTGTTGGTTATGCGCGGACTACAATTTAAATCGATATACGTTAATTAAAATGAATATATTAGATATATTACAATTGCGAAATAATTGTAATTATAAATACAATGATTTAGAGAATAAGTTTGTTTAATTTTTAAACTTTAATTTAGTTTTACACACACACACACACACACACACACACACACACACACACACACACACACACACACACACGTCTGTATATTGCATAATTACTTTTTTAACCTTAAAATTTATATAGATTAAATTTATATGGAATAATGGAAAAGTAATTATTATTATAAATATAATATAATATAATATAATATAGTATAATAAATATAATATTGTATTCTGCTTATCTTGTGCTCAAAATAAATTATGAAAAAAGTAGTAATTATGAAAAAAGAATATTACCGTTTAGAAATGAAAAAAAATTTTGTAATCATTACGATAGCCAAACCTGAAAAGACAGATTATGCGCAAAGTCTGTTATAAATTTCTAATGCTAGAAAGCCAACAGATTGCTAACAGATTCTGTAATATCTGACAATATTAGCAAACTGCTGCCAAGCTCTGCTGCAGTCTGTCGTCAGATTGACGACAGAAAGCGAGCAAGACTTGCGCAACACAATTTGATGACAGGATCTGCTCGATTTCTGCTACCAGTCTGCTGACACAGAATGTCAACAGATTCTGTCAACAGAATGTAAGCAAAATGAGATCTCAGATGAAATCAGTCTGTAATATTTTCTGGTTAAATCTGTTGCCAGTTTGTCAACATTCTGCTAACATTTTGCTGACTGGATATTTTTATTTTTTTAATTATTATTTCAAACATCTTGCACAATGATTATTTTAATTCTTGAACTTAATTCTTCACTGATTTAATAATTAAAATTATTATTTGATTAAGAATTATAATTATTATTCAATCTTAAATATTTTTAATTAATATTTTTTAAATTTATGCATTAATTTGTATATTGAGCAGTATTGGAGCGCGACTGCTAAAAGTTGCCATATTGGTGTGCAAAACGGTCATACACGAGAAACAATTATTAATACGCTTTTTGACAGCGTGAGCCTATTATTTCTTATACTATGAGTTAAAGTGAGATGGTGTATATTTCTTTCTTTTTCATAGGATTTAACCAAAACATGGCGGATCAGAGTTTTTGATTGGCGGATCAGAGTCGTGACCAGTTTCTGAAGCTGGTTCCCCTCTGCAGCATAATTTGCGTAAGCGTAAACTGCGTCATCCAACCAAATTGTCTCAACTATTCTATACAAATCCGTTTAGACTTTTATTAGACGATTTGATTGGTTGATGCAGTTTACACTTACGCAAGTTACGCTGCATGTGGAACCATCCTAATTATAATGTCTCTACGGCAACGGAATTCGGTGACGGCAGAATCGGATCGAACGAACTCGATGCGCTGAGGAGACCCTAGCAACTCTCGACTTGCCATGGACAGCTCGGAGCGGTTCGGCCCGACCAAGGTTCTTGGCGCGTTGAGGAGAGTCCTAATAGATCTCAGGCTTTACCGGCGTCGGGTTCGGATATTCACTTTTATCGAGACGTGCTCTCAGAAGGCAAGTGCGGAACAGGATGATTTTTCTATGGAAAGTGATGCCCTTTTATACCCGAGATTGACTTCGGTCGGAAGATTGATTTTCGGTCGTAACAGTCGGATTGGTCGATCTCGGGGATAGCATCTCCCTCCACAAAAGTGGAAAAAAAGGAAATCGTTTCATTAGATTTTTGGAAAGATAAGGGATCGGAGCGGGGATGACGAGGAGAAAAGGAGTTTGACGGTGAGGTAACGATGCGGCGCGAAGATGGCACGGTTGCTTATAGCGGCGCAACGCGTGGTGCGGCGCGGGAGGAATACCACGAAAATAATCGTGGATTCGCAATATTCTCACGCTATACTCTGACGTTTCAAAGTTCGCGAATTATTACAATTACAAAATAAGCGTATCCGCTCTGTTAACGGAGCGTATCCGCTCCGTTTCCTTTCCAATTTTCTCCCGATTGACCATCCGTCGGGGATCGTCGACCATCAAGCGGAGTGCGGCAATGGTCACAGAAAAGCGTTTACGCCTATTTTGTAATTGCTGAGCATTAACGCGCCCCGCATCGCGCCACGATCGCGTCTATAAGCGACCGTGCCATCTTCGCGCCGCGCCGTTACCTCACCGCCAAACTCCTTTTCCTACTCCTCGCCATCCCCGCTCCGATCCCTTATCTTTCCAAAAATCTAATGAAACGATTTCCTTTTTTTCCGCTTCTGTGGAGGGAGATGCTATCCCCGAGATCGTCCAATCCGACTGTTACGACCGAAAATCAATCTTCCGACCGAAGTCAATCTCGGGTATAAAAAGGCATCGCTTTCCATAGAAAAATCATCCTGTTCCGCGCTTACCTTCTGAGAGCACGTCTCGATAAAAGTGAATATCCGAACCCGACGCCGGTAAAACCTGAGATCTATTGGGACTCTCCTCAACGCGCCAAGTACTTTGGCCGGGTCGAACCGCTCCGAGCCGTCCACGGCAAGTCAAGAGTTGCAACGGAACAACGTTACGAAGTTCCGTTAACGGAGCGGATACACAACATTACAACGGAATCGGAAAGGTGAAATGATGGGGACTGCATCGTTCCAAAAATTTTCAAATAGCTTTCCGTTCCGATTTTAAGCACCCTGGTTCCCTATATGGAGCATATTTTTCAGGGAACGGAATCTGTTCTAACCTTATCTTTTTCAGTTTGATAATTTTTTATTTAATTAATATATTAATACATTTTATTTAATTAATATATTAATTAAATTAAATAATAAAAAATTATAGATAATTATTGGACATGCACCCTTAAACTTAAAATTGGTTTCGATTAATTGAATAAAAAAATTATCGATTTGACGATTAATCGAATTTAAAAACAATGAGTGATTAATCGATTTCTTGACAAAAAAAAACATCGATTATTATACAAATAATCGATGTTTTTTCCCATCCCTATCTGCTACTGAAATTATAGTATAAGTGAATGCAGAATTCTGACATAAAATATAATAAATCCGGCTAATGAATGTTACTATATTGTCGTATAAATAGTCTTAATTTTAAAACTTCGATTGCATAATTCTTCTAGATAATTTAGATAATTCTAGATAATTTAATTACATACTCTAATAGCACTCGTCTATTCTGAGAATGTTTCACGGGATATCATACAAATATATTTGAGATATTCTTCTCATTCGAACATTCGAAATACGTACTATGATATACTGTGGAATATAGAATGTTACTACCACTCATAATCTAATCCGTAATATATACTGGAGAATATCCCGCAGTATGGCCATAGGATGAAAATGGTTTAAAAACAATATATCATGTAGGGCATGCACAAGGGCATCCCAGACAGTCATATAGATCGTGAAAATCTATAATATACGTGACACCTCGTACGGAAAATAAGTGAAAAGAATGAAAAAAAATGAGAGAAAGTGACAAAACATTTTTTATTTTATATTGCATGTTTCTAAAACGGTCACCTACTTGAGATCCTGCTCTATGCCGCTTAACTTCTGTACTGGGATGAAACCTGCAACTGAAATGATGATATAATGAATATATAATAAATATATAATGAATTCATTAACTGGAGCTATCATATTTTATATTATATAAAATTCCGTGTTCATTTATATTATCATTTCAATTGCAAATTTCATTCCATTTTAGAAGTTAAGCAACATCAGCAGGATCTCAAGTAGGATGGATGGTTTTAGAAACATACAATGATACAAGATAAAAAATTTCATCACTTTCTCTCATTCTTTTTTCATTTTTTTCACTTATTTTCCGTAAGAGGTGTCACGTGTATTATAGATTTTCGCGATCTATATGTTTGGGACACTCTTATGCATGCCCTACATCCTACATGATATACTGTTTTTAAACCATTTTCAGACGTCTTATAAGTTAGCGGATCAAAGTGAGCAGAATCAATCCTAACTAATATTTTTATTTGTTGCTCAATTGTTGCTAAAAAGTTGCCAAAAAAAAATTTGTTGCTCTGTAATTTTTTTTAAAAAATGATGTTCCGCTAAAGGAAGATTAAGTTAGCGGGACAATATATGTGTAATAATAAATATTAGAAATACTGTAATAAAAATAGCAGAACAGTTGCTCTTTTGTTTTTGTTGCTTTTGAAATATTCATGTTCCAAACTTCTCGCTCACGAAATAATTATAAACAATAGGGAGAAACCACTCAGCATGCAGGCGGTCATAAGAGTAAAATATCACAAAAAAATTTATTGCTGAATTTTGGCACTGAAACATTAAATGAATTTGTTGCTCACACGATATTAACATTTCGAACTTCTCACTCGCGAAATAATTATTAACAACAGGGAGAAACCACTCAGCATGCAGGCGATCACAAGAGTAGAGATAAACTACCAGAAAAAAATTTGCTGCTCGCTTAATTTTAACGAAATCTGGAGAGCAACAAATTCATTCAATGTTCTAGTCCCAAAAATAAACGAGCAACTTTTTTTCTAGTAGTTCACTGCCTGCACGCTGACTGGTTTTTCCCTATTGTTTATAATTATTTCGCGAGCAAGATGTTCGAAACGTTAATATCTCATAAGCAACAAATTCATTTAATGTTTCAGTGCCTAAATTAAGTGAGCAATAAATTTTTTTGTGATATTTTACTCTTATGACCGCCTGCATGCTGAGTGGTTTCTCCCTATTGTTTATAATTATTTCGCGAGCGAGAAGTTTGGAACATGAATATTTCAAAAGCAACAAAAGAGCAACTGTTCTGCTATTTTTATTACAGTATTTCTAATATTTATTATTACACGTATATTGTCCCGCTAACTTAATCTTCCTTTAGCGGAACATCATTTTTTTAAAAAAATTACAGAGCAACAAATTTTTTTCTTTGGCAACTTTTTAGCAACAATTGAGCAACAAATAAAAATATTAGTTAGAATTGATTCTACTCATTTTGATCCGCTAACTTATAAGACGTCATTTTTATTCTATGACCATACTGCGGGATATTATCCAGTACATACTATGAATTAGATTAGTGAGCGGTAGTAACATTCTAAGTATATTTCACAATATATCACAATATATATATATATATATATATATATATATATATATATATATATATGCATTTCGGAGAATATCTCGAATATACTTGTATGATATCCCGTGAAACATTCTCAGAATAGACGAGTGCTATTAAAGAATATCTTACTTCGTGAGACAGAGCGATGCTTTTTTCTTTTCAAATCTTTGTTTTTATGCAGACTAGAATATCACAAAGTACTCGCTTCGTGCGCGCCATTTTTTCACCAACAAGTCTTTAAACTTTGAGAAATGCGAACCTCTTTAAATAAATCAATAAGTACATTGTCAATGTCAATGATGACATTCATTTTCGCTGCATACATATCGAGACATTGAGATCGAGGTGATCAATCAACATCGCGAAAAAATGGCAATAATAAATCTGATTCGGTTTAAGATTCGGGCCTTTTTCAGATAGGAAAATGTATGTATCGATTGTATGTATTTTTAAAATTTAGCTGAGCAGATTAAGTTAAACATTTATCATTTGTCTTTCAAATTTATGATTGCACTAAAAATGTATAAAATAAAATCGCTAGATAAGAATAAATAACGATACTAATGTTCAATATGTACATACATATAAAGAAAAACATACACACACACACACACACACACACACACACACACACACACACACACACACACACACACACACACACACACACACACACATATATGTATATATATCTATCTATATATATTTTGCGATTTATTAAAAATATGCAGTAATTTCACATCATGTATCTCATTATGGTACTTTCAGTTAGAGAGTATAATACGACACAATAATATAATATTGTCCTCTATCTACGCAGGCTATCCTTGAGACGCTTCTAGCACGACTTTCAAAATATACGTTATCCTGTGTTCATCGTTTACAAAAAGCTAGATTCATTTTTTTCTAGCCATTTCTTATAATTTCAAATTTCTAACTAGAATCCTGGACTTTCCTCGTAAAATATTTCTTTTTTGGTCGGTTATTCATAAATCAAAGGTTTTCGCGGAATATGGACTGAAAATCATTAACGGTACGCATTGACGCGTCTCATATGTGGCTTACGGTACAGAGATTCATATTAATTGGGAGGAATTATATTCGATTGCAATATTGCAATAACACAAACACATAAAATACAGTGTCGCTCGTGACAACAATTTACATGAAGTGCACGGGTTATATATTAAATAGTGATTTTTATCACCTTACAGTTATCTATATCGAGAATTTTTGGATATCATTCATTGTTGAATCGAATTCAAAATTAAACATGAGAGAGAAATAGAGATACACACACAAAGCGTATGTATAACTAAAATATACAATCTATATGTATATGGATATACAGTTTCTTAAATGCGATTCTTCGGAAGTCCTTTTGAACACACGAAACACATGAAAAACATTGAAAACTGCTATTGTGAACATTTACATCAAAATTAACTTTGCAAAGATCCTTAATCGTGAAATATCGCATTATATATCGAAGACGACAAATTGTACATACACAAGTGACAAGCTTGTAATTAAAGCGTACATTTTCAAACTTTCGAATGTGGAATATTGTGCCGAAAATCAATTTCTTTTTCCTCAATATATTTAATGAGGCGTGAGAATAATATCGAGCTTGATATATGCAAACTTAATATCTGCAAGATGTAATAAAATGTCTTACAAGTATCAAATTATATGTAAGGAAAGGATTTTTATATCATAATTATTGAAATAATTGGGAATTGTAATATTGCTGCGGTTTCAATATTTTGTTTTATTCTATTTTATAAAATATATTTTATAAATACTTTATAGTTAACCCGTTCATATATATTAATTTGAAGATTTAAAATATTAAACAACATTATTTAAATCATATAACATAATTACTTTTTTTTATCTGTTCATTTTTATTTCATATTTATAGAAAAAACTCATCAAAAACAGAAAAAAATTAAATATTTCTTTATATTCGATAATGGGAAAAAATATTTCAGATATAATTAAAATAACTTTGAAAGATAAATATGATGTAGAAACAATTTTTTTTATATATTACGAAAAATTGCAAAAATTGAAAATATTCGTTATCGATATCATTTTATTGCAAGAGAAGCAAAATGATAAATAAGAAACTAAATGCAAAATGATATCTGAAAGAAATGAGATCGATTGATCGTTAAACATCTTGCATATTTTACATATTTTGCATACCTTGCATATTTTTAGGTTATTGTACATATTTTTCGCTACAAATCGATTTTTCTCACGCACAATAAATATATTTCTACTACGATTGACTAAAATTTGCATCACTCTCGCTAATAAAAGAATAGCGATGGGTGTTTATAAAATGATAAAACGCACACCTTCAATATATGATATAATCAAGGCGATTTTGAAAAAAAAAAGAAGCGTGTATGTGTGCGTCATAAAACTACACACACATATTTGTTATCCATCAAGAGTAGAATTAGCCAAAATGATATACCATAAAAAAACGAATTGCTCTTACATTTAAATATAAAAGTGAATCAATTGTCAAGTATAATCATATAAGTGATACATTTAAATCGAGCTTGTTTTAGATATGAAACATTACATAATATAAAACACATTGTGCATTATTGCAAAATTTGTTATGATTTCTTTTCATAAAAGAAAGATCTGATTTGAACAGATAGAGTAGTTTTCGCACAAATGTTAAACAAATGGCATTCAACATGATTCAATAAAGAAAAACTATATGTATATCTTTTCACGATGTGTCTCTCATATTTGCATCGCGTAAATACGATTGTTTAATTAGACTTGAACGACGAACACGATCTTATCTTTTTCTTATCTTAAGAGCACGGTTAATGCGAAACGTCCTAATAATTGTTATATGTTTAAGCGTTATTTTCTCTTCGTAAAAGTGAGGAAGATAGAGATAAGAGTATTAGTAAAAGTACATCTCATTAATAAAACACATGTAAAAAAAGTTAGTATACGTTAGTATTAATCAATTAACGATAGATTAAAGACATTAATAAATGTCTTAATTGTTAGGATTATTTTATCTTGGAGTTTCCTGTTGGCAGAAATAGGGATACTATGTGACTTGTTATCGTTTGAAAAAACAAACTGGAGGACGCCTCACAAGAATCTGATTCTGGCACGATAATCAGTAATTATCTTCGATTATAATATTAGCCGATTAAATCGGATTTATTGAGAATTCATAGCTAAATTTGTATATATATATTGTATTGCGCGCGCGCGTGTATGGTGTGTGTGTGTGTGTGTGTGTGTGTGTGTGTGTGTGTGTGTGTGTGTGTAAAGTAGCGTAGTTTTTCTCGCATTGACTACTCATCGGAAAAGAAAGATTTATACTAAACCCTTAATAAAGGTAAACTGATATCTTATGTGTGTATGTAATATTTCTTTCGTTTTTAAGATTGTGAGACTGTTATCTTAATTCGAGGTTTAAAAAACGATATCGATTGAAGATCGGTTTAGCTAATTTACAGTAGCTATTAGCGCCGAAATTTTAATAATATATTTTGTAAAATTTATGCTGGATGATAGTAGAATTAATTAAATCAATCGTTAATATTTTGAATACTTGTTATCAGTTATTTTATCATTATTATCATCACTACCTTTATCTTCTTCATCTTTATCAGCACATCATCATCGTCATCGTCGTCGTTATCGTCATCATCATCATCATCATCATCATCATCATCACCATCACCACCATCATCACCACCACCACTACCATCTTCATCACCATCATCATCATCATCATCATCATCATCATCATCATCATCATCATCATCATCATCATTATTATGTTCATCTTCTTTATCATCTTCATCATCTTTATCATTAGTAATCATCATTGTTATTAATTTCTTGGAGGAGTGAGAAGAGACTCTGACTTTTCTTTAACCTTTTTACTGTATTAAACATTTTGGGAAGACTTGTTTTTTCGTTTAATGTTGTTGATTTTGTCTTTTGATATATATTTCCTCGTTTTAATAATAACAAATATTGATGGAGAAATATATTATTTACATGTACACATTGTACATTCTTAACAATCAAATATTATCATTTACAAAAAAATGAATGGTGCATTTAACGAATATGTTGAGTGATGGGTGATATAAATAAAAAAATGATAAATCTATCTGCTTTAGGTAACTTAGGTAACTCTATATTTTCATATCTTCCTTTTTATTTCTCGCATTTTATATGTTTCGCATTTTAGTCGTAAATTAAAACGCATACATCATAAACTAAAAATCTAGATATGGCATATAAAAAAATGTATTTAACATAATTAAACTATCACTTAAATGACATAAAACATTCAAAAAAATAAATTAAGAACGAGGTAATATATGTATACATTAGATTCACAATTCACACACATATAGAAATTAATCATTGTACAAATAATATTGAACTTTTATATTTAGATCATCCAGTTTTTTTTACCAGTCGATATCGTATGTACAAATTGGCATTTGTTTGGATTGCAATATTGTCTTTTGCTTTAATGTTATGGATTCCGATGTGTGGTCAAACGAGAACATATATCGCACATCGATGTAATAATACGATCAAGCATTCTCTTTAAATTACGCTCACATGGCGCATTTTCCTCTTTTTTCTCTTTCACAATGATAGAAAAACTTTTCTCGATTATTATACACACGTGTTTCTAAATATATATATATATTTAGAACTACAGGTGACGATCAATCACTTACACATTCTGAATCGCATTAAACAGCTATTTCTTTCCTTTTTTAAATTTCTTAATTATGATGAACACAATAATATCGAAATTCTTTTAATCATCTTGATTATATTTGAATTTCGGTACTAATTTATTATTATTATTTATTATTTGTTCTGGCGAGTTAAGTGGAATGCATAAATTGATTTTGTTGAAACAGCATAATGATCTTACCACAAAATTTAGCATGAAAGAATCTTCTCGCAAAACTCAATTGCAAACATAAAAGAAATGTACGAGAGTGTAATAATCATTATGCAATCAGCAAAACAATATGTATATTACAGGGTACATATATCAAATCGAAATAAAATAATCTAACTGTAGAATATAATTTTTTTGCAAGATAATCTTTTTCTAATCAGCAAAATAATATTCATATGAAATATAAAAGATTAATGTTAATTTCTAATCATATATTAATTTCGCGAAAAACATTAAAGAATATTACTGTCATGGAAGAAACAGAAAGGATTTTTGGCAGTGATTTATTAGGCTCATTTTCTATTTCATGTATCCATTATGTAATTTTATACATACATTATCACGCGTATAAATTATCTGATGTTAATAATTTTCTTTCATAAATTTTTTCTCGTCTTTTCTTGTCAATTTTTTCATAATTTCGTTTAACGCGAAAACAAATAGATTTTTGGAAGAAATGTAAATATATAATTTGATAAAATTTATCATATTTAATAAAGATTTATCAAAGATATATTTATAGGGACGTGAATAAACATTGCTATCACGATCTTATATTCTTCTTCAAGGCTGACTAGTCACTGCATATTGAAATCGTGATGTCATCGAGAAAAGACATATTAAGATTTCTTGCGTGTCATTTGCAAATATAAAGATATTTGGATAAAACAAGAGATCGCTTTAAGACATTCGTAAAAATGGGCATAAACTCTTTTTTCTCTTCTTGATAATCAATAGATAGCCGTAAAGAGTACATGAAATAAAAGCTATTCAGGCAGGAAAACACACGGTTTGACGGGAGTGAAAAATATACTCACACATATATATATATAAATATATATACTCTTACATATTAAATTCTAAGGTAACTTTAGCTTCCGTTCATTTTTACGGATTTGGCAAATACGAGATAAGTCACACTTGTACAGTTAAGCGCATAATAACGAAATGACACGCGGAACATGTTATGAACAGTAACATGTTACAACAAAATTTTTTTGTTAACATGTCACTTTTCACGCCAAATTAGTTCATTCTTTTATCATAATAAGGTGCAATTCCTTGAAACTCACTACTGTTTGCATTTTCACAAGTGTCACGACTAATCGGAAATCTTAATAATTTTGCTTGACGCAGAAACAGATTCTTGATAGGGGAAATATGTAACTTGATATAAAGTATATTTTGATAAACATTTGATAAAAGTCCATATCTATAAAACGAATAACATTGTTTATTGTGATTCTATATTTTTTTTTAGTATATTAAGAAATGTACATTTTTACACCGAATAAATGCTATCATTTTATGCATTCCAATAATAAGCAATCTCACTTGCATTACGATACACTTTTAATCATTTCTACCTTAGGCACGGCCATGGGCAGTGCTTCTTTTTACGAATTTAAAAAATGATCAATATTTATAATTAGATCGATGAAATGTATTGAAATCTTTGGAAGATTGTCGTGGTTTCTTTATGTATGTGCGTGCGTGCGTGCGTGCGTGCGTGCGTGCGTGCGTGCGTGCGTGCGTGCGTGCGTGCGTGCGTGCGTGCGTGCGTGCGTGCGTGCGTGCGTGCGTGCGTGCGTGCGTGCGTGCGTGCGTGCGTGCGTGCGTGCGTGCGTGCGTGCGTGCGTGCGTGCGTGTATGTGTGTGTGTTTGTGAGAACATGTACTTTTCATAATTGATTTGTATCGGTTCATTATTTTAATTATCGATATCATAATTCGGTTCGCGTTAGTCGCCCGTCCCATAAATCACGATTACATCGATATTACATCAACAAAATGTAACATATCGCATACATACGCATCATGTTTAAGATAAGGAACGTGCGAATACGACGCGAGCAACTCGAATATATTTATTCGCGCGATAAGAGATAAGAAAACGTGTCCACTGGCGTATGATGCTGCTTTGATTGGACTTGAGGTAGACCAAAATTCGAGAAAGAGGAAAAAGCGGAGGAAAAATCGTCGCTAGATGATAGAGTAGCAGAGAAATCTTTGGCAGTACAAGTTTTGCCCTTTTCAACCTGTTCCAAGTTTGTTCGCTTGATCGTCATCCTTAAACTCACACTGTCTGGTATTACTTAGCGCCTGGTATTTTTCCTAATACCTGCGCATAAATAAAATAACATTAACATTATATTAACATAGACTATGAGAGTCTATGATTGTCTATCAGTGCACAGTTTCAAATGATAACTTGGTGTAAACATCGTTTGAAGACACGCGTTTGCCATGGTCTTTTCTGCCACTTTTACTAAATATAAATTATGAAATAAAGAAGAAAGAAAAAAGCTTACTTTGGAAAGATCTACGCCAGTCAGCGCTTGTACAGCTGGAGGTACTTGCCCTATGAGACGCGTAAGTTCTCCACTAGTCGCGTCGCTGCCGCCGAGAAGCACAATTTCTTCCGTTCTCGCTAATGGCGCCGCGACTTCGGCCGCGATCTGTAAAAAAAGAAATACAATGACAAGTTCGGAAAATACTGTTATACAATAAGTTGTTACAAAGAATGCAAAAATCACATCATTCACCTTTGGTAAGGCATTCAAAGTGATGTTGAGTATTGCTGCATCGCCATACTTCTTGTAAATCGCTGCTTTCATTCGCATGCGTTCGGCCTCTGATACACCGACAGCCTCCAAAGCGTGAGCTTCAGCCTCCCCGATCAATCGAATCTTCTCTGCTTCGGCTTTTGCTGCACTTACAGTTTGGGTTCTGAAAAAAAGATAGTATTTAAAGCAGTCCTATTCCTATTCCCCCTTCCTTTCTTCCTTTGGTTACTTCCAAGTCGTGTAACCGTATCGCAAAAAAATGTTACCTTTTTCCCTCGGCTATCCTTCCCATTTTATAAAATTCAGCTTCGGCTGGTAAACGCACTGTGCTCTGAAGTTCGTGCTCTTTTCGACGAACTTCCTGTTCCTCGACTTCGATTTGCTTACGTCTTTCTACAACTTCAATTTGTATTTCCTCGTTTCGTATCCGCTGTTTTATCTTCGCCGCTTGAAGTTCGTAAGCTAACTGGGCTTCGGCTTTCTGGAGGCAGTCGGAATAAAATAAATATGTGTAATCACGATTGTTCTTTTTAGAAACATCTCTCTCTCTCTCTCTCTCTCTCTCTCTCTCTCTCTCTCTCATACGCTGTATTTCAACATTTCAAGAATATACAAACTCACCGCTGTATTTACTTCTTGATCGAAATTAGCCTTCTGCAATTGATAGAGTCTTGCGTTGTCCTCTATCTTAGTATCAGTGTTATATTTTATGTCCATCGCCGATTTTTCGCATTCCGCTTCCTATCGTAGAGCAACAAAAAAATTACAATATTGCAAAATTATGAGTCAACAAAAATTTGACAAAAACAAAACGTTCTGATAGTGACATCGAGATATCTTATATTGATTTATACTTGATGATATTTGCGAGTTTTCCTTTAGCTAATTAAAACCAATTTTTTTCTCTTCTGTCAAAGAAAGCTCACTTTTCTTCACATTTTGTCGCGCATTCACATCTTCTCACGATAATAAAACTTGGAATTTTTATAATGAAGCTTTGAATTAAAGTTAAGAATTAAACTTCAAGTTGGTTAAAAAATAAATATAATTATATCCGCAATAATTTTGTCACGCTAATTATATCGGCAATAAAGAAAACTTCTCATTTTTCATCACATATCGCATATATTTGTATGCACAAACGAAGCATACCCTGATGCCGGCATCTCGATTCGCCTCGGCAACGCCCACATCGGCATCTCTTTTAACAGCAGCCGTCTGGGCTTTGCCAAGTGATGTTAAATATTGAACCTCATCGTAAACGTCCTTTATCGTGAACGAGAGAATTTCAATGCCCATGCGACCAACATCCGGCGCAGCGACCTCCCGCACAAGAGCCGCAAATTGATCTCGATCCTTATAGACCTCTTCCACGGAGAGCGTTCCTAAAAAAAGGTGTGTCTCATTTTTCTCAACTACGAATTCACCGAGATAACAATTTTAATCTAATTAACTCTTTGGCTTGTTTTTTTTTTTAGAATTAGGACATATATCGTCTAGCTATTTTTAAAGGCTCAGACGTGAAATGCTATATAAAAATATCAAACAACTTGTGACATTAGTTCTACAATATATTACTAAATAACATAATTAATGTTTTATCAATAAAATCGGATATTCATTGATAACAAGAAATATATTAAATATATAAAAAATTATGTAGAAAGATTCAGAAATCTTCCTCGCATCTGCAAGCATCGATCGGTAGCACGTTTTTCTATCAATAGTTATTTCTCCATATATTGAAATATAAAAATTATATTAAAAATTTTTATATTTTATTTTTATATTATTTTTATATTTATATATGGAGAAATAACTATTGATAAAGAAACGTGCTATCGATAATATAAATATCATGAAAAATTTATATTATTAATTATATCGAAGTACTGTGTAAAAGTAATATGCTGCACATCATATCAAATTTTTTATGGTTACTCCAAAAACTTTTCATTCTTATTACAAAAATATAATCTTCATATTTTATGATTTATTTTATTTTTTAATTAAGGTTTAAAGAATTTTATTTAAAACAAATTTTAATAGTTTAGCATTTTTCAAAAATATGGATTTTTTTTAAACATATTAAAAATATGGATCCAAAAAAATTGACAAATACTTGACTATTTTCAAGATAATGACTTTCTTATAAATCCTCTTCAAATATGTTAATGCGAAATATGATAACAAATGCTTTTATTTCTCTTACAGATATTTAAATTATTAATCGTTCAATATTTTTATAATATTAAAACTCTATATGAGATTTAATAGTGGTCAAGAGACACAAAATTGTACTATATCTTATCAAAATTGACTATATCTTATATCTAGAATGTTTTACAACTGCGAGATTAAAAGATGCTGTGATAAATAGCTTTCGATTCGTCAAATAGAATCTTTATAGTCAAATCGATGATAAAGTGAATAAATATACCAAGTATAGCTCGAAGATGACCCTCTAAAGTGGACAGGATCGTGGATTTGATTTCGTGAACACTCTTGCCGAGAAACTGTTCACTGGCAGTGTGCAATAATTCGTCGGCCTTCATGATTTTGCATTGTGCCACTCCAGTGACCGTTAACGGTACTCCTTGTGCCGTTTCCACACTCTCGCACACCGGATTCAAAGTCATCACTTCCAGCGATAACCGCTGTACATCAGTGACGAACCACCACGTGAACGCGTATCCGCCGACGATAGTTCTCTTTCTCATGGAGCCGCAGCATCCTCCTGCAAAATGCAACGGATGATTTGTATGAGTTGGTTACGCGAGTACACGAGAGAGAATTTACTTGCAATATATCTTTTCATTAATATTCGATCTTGCTGCCGCCTGTTATCGTCCTCCTAATTTTCAATTTCTTTGTAAAAATTTATTTGATTTTAATAAAAAAAGATTTATTACTCTCATCGAGGAGAGAGGGAGAGAGAGAGACAAAGAGAGAGAAAATTATCAAGAAAGATTTCAATCTACATTTTTATAAATTGTATACAATATCATTGCAAAAGTCACTGCGAGAGACACAGACGAGCGAGAGAAACGATATGAAATATCACATTTTTACAATATGTAATTTTTTTACATACTTGATAAATCACTAGATAATACTAGATAATACTAGATAAGAGAGAGAGAGAGAGAGAGAGAGAGAGAGAGAGAGAGAGAGAGAGAGAGAGAATTTAGGTTAAAAAAAAGACTTACTTTCTAGAATACATATTGTCACGACGTCATCGATTAGTTTGTAATTCCGAACGATCGTTAAACACGCGCTCGTATCGCAACAATAAGTAGGCCAGTCCCGATAGCGGATGAGTAATTCTTTACCGTAAGCTCGCAGCAGAACGTAATGTTATGGAACTTCTCCACTATAAGGAAACATGAGATATGTCACGTAATCGCGTGCCACTAATGATTTTGAAATATCTGTCACAATTCTTTTCGTCGATATTACAATTATTATTATTATCGTGAACATAAAGATAATTCGTCGTACATCATTTAAATCAAATTTAAATTCGTTCGGAATTACCTGACTTGCGCTCATATTCTAATAGTGATTTATTTTGATAACTTTATGATAACTTTATGATAAAAGCAAGACATTTAGAATTTATTAATGGATTCGCAATGGAAATAATTATCCAAAATTTTTAGAAAATATTTACAGTAATATTGACAGTAAAAAAGAAAAAAGAAGAAGGGGAAAAAAGGAAAAAGGAAAATAGAATTTTTATGTATCACACAAAAAAATGATAAAATGTATAGTAAGTTGGGAAAAAAAATTATTATAAAATTATCTTTTATTTTCTCTTAATGAAGAGATTCAGCCTTAAAAATTATCAATTGTTTTGGACTATTTAATTGATTACCATAAATACCATAAACCATTTTCTTCACCTTTCCTGAATTTCGGTATCGTCGATTTGATAGCGTGCGCTTCCCTAGCTAAAGTAGTTTTAAGTATGAATAAGGAATAATAATGGGAAACGGAATCAAACGATAATCTTGTTCGAGAAGAGAGAGACGATATCGATACACTGATATAAAACAAAAAAGGAGAAAAATCAAAAGAGAAAAAGAGAGGCAAATCAATGACCGTTATCCCGGTGCGTTTACGGGATCGAAGAGCTCGGGAACCTGTCGGTGTACATAACACCGACACATCACAATACTGAATGTGGTACCCGACTACATGCAAGTAATCGAGGCTGTAGCAAGGTCATGGTCAGTATCATTTCGTTCTTCGTCGAGTAACATCGTTCTGACATTTCGTCTCTTCTTCTTTACCCGTATTCACAATTTCCTCGACACTGATATTTTGATATTTTAATCGACATTCTTTGCCGAAAAGACTTCACTTCGATATTTCAATTCGATCGCACGATAGAAGAAATCGTCTCATATTTTTGTTTCTCAAAGTTTTTTGTTGAACGTATTCAGAGTGTGACAGGTACAATGTTCGCTTGGATGTCGTTGATTTTTCAGCGCGTCATAAACGCACGCAAGCGGATTAATCTTAGTAGGATACTGGCGTGAGGTTTTAAAAAAAAAAGTAAGATAATTTATAGTAAATTATCATATGATCCCATTTAGCAAAAACGCATGCCTCGATTTGTATTATAAATTTATTTTTTTGAGCATGGCAACGATAATTTCATTAAAATTAAATAGTTGTTCTTTTTGGTAAACTTTCCTCTATCTGTATTTTCAAAATCTAATTGGAATTCGATTTTCATTCGATTTCATAATGCGATAATAAGATAATTTCAATAAAACCATCTATATGTGTTTTTTTAAAAGTTCTATTAAAATTATTCAAATTATCAAATTTAAGCTTATAAGAAGAAAATAGTTCCAAAATCAATCTAAAATATCATAAAGTTGCGACAATTTCCATTGATATATTTTTATATTTATAAAGGGAACTGCTAATCACACAATTAATTAAATAATAATTTTCTGTAGCTGTTAAACTATTTATATTTATATTATACGTTTTATGTACAGGATATTTTATATTTTAGCTCTGAATTTATACGCATCTCGTGAATGAGTCGATAAGTCAGACATATCAGCTGAAAAACTTTCTCTTGTTAATATATTCAAAATATTTCGATATCACGCATAATCATTAATGTTTGAGGAAATAGTAAAATAATATGGAAATATAATAAACATATGCAGCACGCGTCGGTCTTGACTCATTCATTAGCTTTAAATTACTGTCATTGCTGTCATTTATAAATTAGATTCACATTTAAACATAATTTTATTAAAGTAAAGATTCTTTATTGCAAAAAAACTTCAATATTTCATGTTTGCGCAAATTCTAAAATAGCCTGTATAATAAGTTTTTCTTCTTAGCGAAAAAGTGATAAACAATTTTGATATAAATAAAAACATATAAAATAAAAAAAATTTGACGTCCGTAAATGTAACATGATTATAACGTTTAAAATCGTGTTACATTTAAGAATGTTGGAAACTTCTAAAATGTACACTCCGCCGTCTTTCAGAAAGTAGGCAAACTGATGCAGCTTTCCTTTTCGAATCATTTAGCGTGTTAACTCATTTATTTCATATTGATGAAATGCTTCACATTTCTGCGATTTTTTTCATTCCTATTTATGTTTCTTTTTATTATTTATTATATTCTTTTTTCCTCCTCTCTCTCTCTCTCTCTCTCTCTCTCTAATTTTGTTGAACTTCTAGTATGTTGACAATATGTATTGTAACAGTTTATAATAAAAGTCACGTATGTCATTATAGCAGATCCCAGAAACAGATCAAATTTTTTAAATAAATCTGCATTTTATTTACAAATTTTTTTGAGATATAGCGTGAAATTTAAAATTTATCTGTTGTATCTGATATCGCTATCCTGATATAATTAAAAATATACGATAAAGACATGCCATTTTCGTCATTTTGGTCATTTGTTAAAGTGAAATCGTGATGTTTCATGTGATCTATCAAATAGATAAAATTGTTTAATTATAAGAAGTTAAAGTGAAATCGTGATGTTTCATGTGATCTATCAAACAGATAAAATTGTTTAATTATAAGAAGTTAAAGAGTTTATGAGATAATTATGGATATGAAGTTCACTCGAAATTTTTTTAACGAATTTGAAAGTTTGACGAGTAATTGATATTCACATCGCACCGTCAGATCAGAGCACATGGTTTCTTCTTTGTCAATATCTAATGTGATAGTTACCGAGTTATCGATTTCATTTCAATAGTATTTCAATAGTGCGTTGATTTGATTCGGTTAGATGTTTTTTTTTAGAAAATTCTTCAATTTTATACTCGAATGAGAAAAAGATGAACACTATTTGCATCGTTTGCAATATATGAAAAAATATTTTTTGAGAAAATCATAATGTTATAAAATCATAATGTTATAAAATCATAATGTTACGTGATAATCAGGAAAATTCTTGGTAAGATTCTTCTTTCACGTTAATAAAGAGTCACATACATATGTATTCCATTGGCAAGTTATATATAAATATTATTCAAAATATATATATTATTTTACTAAATAATAACAGATTTCTATCATTTCTCATAAATAGATTTTGAAAGTAATTTTAGAAATTTCTTTTGCTTATCACCTCCGCATTTCTCTCTTTTTTAATTTTATGCAAATTGGAAAAATCTGTTTAGTCATTGCATGTTTACATGCATGCACGCGCGCGCAAGCACGCACATTTTGTTTATCATTTAATAAAGCAATAAACTAATGAACCTCAATAAACATGTATAATGATTTGACGAATTTATTATTTTGTTATCGCACTGAGAATGACTTTATAAAGGTCAGTCGACCTTTATAAAAAGTCGAAACGTTTGCAATTATTGCATTCAACTTTGTTTAAAATAGAAAAATAATAAACATATTTATCCAGTTTGGCTCTTATCACTCCTTTATTTACTCCAATTTTGATTTATTCATCTGTTATTGTAATATAAATTTTTACTTTTTAATAAATGTTAATACAAAAAAAAAAGATTCTCTCCAATGGATTTTTACATTTTTCAAATATTACTTTTTGAAAATCGTAAAAAATATGAGTTTACTATCTCTTTTATTATTCCTACGGGAAAGAAAAAAAAACTCGAGTGTTGAGTGGTACTAATTATTCGGGGTTATAACGAAACATTCAATAACACCTAGTGAAATATTAATAAATTTTAATTCGTGTACACAAATTCTAGTTTTCTGGAAGAACAAAAATGGGAATCGAAAACTTTCTGGTACAAAGTTTGACTTCGGCGTCGACTAATGGACTCTTATGGTTCTTTCCGGTTCTCGGTGCGATACTTGTCTACTTCCAATATGAAGTTCTAGACAATGAGGCCCCACCGATCAATGTGCCATCGGAGATGCTATTACCCTCATATCATTTCATAGTGATAGGAGGTGGTAGCGCAGGTATCATCCAAAAAAATAACTCTCATCTTATTTCGTAATGCGAGTCAAACGATTGTAACTATTATGTACCTAAACGATTCTAAATACTTTTCTTCTGTCATTTTCTTATCTCTCTTCTTGCATCAGGAGCTGTAGTTGCCAGCCGTTTGTCCGAGATCGAGGATTGGAATGTGTTACTGCTGGAAGCAGGTGGTGATGAAACCGAAATCTCGGACGTGCCTTTGCTTGCCGGTTATCTTCAACTCAGCCAGCTGGATTGGCAATACAAGACCGAGCCGCAGGGAGATGCTTGCCTAGGTATATGGCTCTAGGTATAAAGCTTGTAAAAGCATTCGTTTTCTTTATGGTTTTTGATGTAACGAAATATTTATAGCGATGGAGAATGGCCGTTGTAATTGGCCTAGAGGTAAAGTGCTAGGCGGAAGCAGCGTACTCAATTACATGCTATATTTGAGAGGTAATAAACGGGATTATGATCTCTGGGAGCAGCAAGGTAATTCTGGCTGGGGTTCGCGAGACGTCTTGCATTATTTTAAGAAATCAGAGGATAATCAGAATCCCTATTTGGTTCGTACACCGTATCACGCAAACGGCGGATACTTGACAGTGCAAGAGGCACCGTGGCATACACCCTTAGCGGCGGCCTTTGTCCAGGCTGGACAAGAGATGGGCTATGAGAATCGTGATATCAACGGCGAGTTTCAAACGGGCTTCATGATCGCTCAGGGCACCATCAGGCGCGGTAGTCGTTGCTCGACCGCGAAGGCTTTCCTGAGACCGGTCAGACTCAGAAAGAATCTGCATGTGGCGATGCACGCGTACGCGACCAAATTGTTGGTGAATCCCAAATCAAAACACACTTACGGAGTAGAGTTTATCAGGGACGGCAAGATGTTTCATATACGTGCAAAAAAAGAGGTAATCGTATCCGGTGGTGCGATAAACTCGCCTCAACTACTAATGCTGTCAGGAATTGGACCGAAAGAACATTTACGGGAGCTCGGAATTCCCGTGATTCAAGACAGCAGGGTTAGTTTGATTTTTCAATCTTTTTTGAATCTCTTTGAGAATCTCGACAAATCTCTCTTTCTCATGCCATCTTAGTTATTTATCCAACGCGTTAAATAATTTTGCAGATCAATTCATCAGAATTCCTGAATTTAAGCGATCTCTATCTTACTTTATTTATATGAAATTCCCCGTGGGGAATTTATTTCTCAGGTCGGTTACAACCTACAGGATCATGTTGGACTCGGCGGACTCGCGTTTATGGTCAACCAGGAGATTGCTATGGTGGAGAATCGGTTGCAAAGTGTTCAAGCGGTGATGCAATATGCTGCGCTGGGTGATGGACCGCTGACGGTGCCCGGAGGTGTCGAAGGCGTCGCTTTTGTCAATACTAAATACGCGAACGCCTCGCTGGACTTTCCTGACATCGAATTGCATTTCATTTCCGGTTCGACTAATTCGGATGGTGGTAGACAGATCAGAAAAGTTCACGGATTGACAAAACAGTTCTACGACGCTGTTTTCGGGCAGATAAGTGACAAGGACACATGGAGCGTGATCCCTATGTTGTTACGACCAAAGAGTCGCGGCATGATCAAGCTACGCAGCAAGAATCCATTCGATCATCCTCTTATTTACGCAAACTATTTCAAGGAACCGGAAGATATCGCCACGTTGGTCGAAGGAGTCAAGATCAGCGTAGCGCTTAGTAAAACCAAAGCGTTCAGACGATTCGGAAGCGAGCTCAATTCGCAACAATTTCCAGGATGTAAACACATACCTGCATTTAGCGACCCGTATTGGGAATGTATGATACGCCAATATAGCATCACGATCTATCATCCAGTAGGCACATGCAAAATGGGCCCTTATTGGGATCCCGAAGCCGTCGTTGATTCGCAGCTTAGAGTTTACGGTGTGGCTGGGCTTCGTGTCATCGATGCCTCGATCATGCCGAACCTTGTCAGTGGAAACACAAACGCACCGACGATTATGATCGGTGAAAAAGCATCGGATATGATTAAGGAATATTGGTTGAAGTCGAAAGGCAGGTTCGAGGGGGACTCTAGTGAACGATAAATACTTCGGCCTCGTTACGAATGATGAGAGAATGACAAGGGAATGATACGAATGCCAACTACCGTCGATATGTTAAGAATAAAAATTTTGAATTTTACTGCTTTATTGCTTTCTTACTATATTTTATGAGCCATATTAGTTAAGAATAAGAATATCCGAATGCATATAAATTATTATATATTTATCTGAAAATGTATCAAATGGATATGTTTTTAGATACAACTTTTATAAAAATGGAATATTTAAAGAATCTAATACTGTATTACAATGCAGCATTTAAGTAAGCATTTAAGTAACGTAAGCATTAATTATAATGTTATGCTCGCAATTATATTGGTATATTATTTTCGAAATTGAATTTTAATCTTCCAAACAGTTGATAGCCAGCACAAAAGAAAAATATTTGAGCACTATTCATGTAATCGCGTACGATTATCTATTACTTCTTATGTTAATTATACATATTGTGGATTAATTAATTACATATTGTGGATAAGGTTTCCCCTTCTCCTTTTCCTTTCATAATCTTTTAATATAAGCAATGGAAGGCTTTCGTAGAAAATTCGTATTTCTTCAGCTCATCAAGCAGCACAAGTAACTATTCGTCAGATCTTTTATAATCGTGCAGTTTACAGTAATAATTAAGATTCAAATTCATTGTTAAAGTTTAATCAAGCATTTTGCAAATAAGCAGTGTTTAGTGTATGTCACGAATGACCATAACTACATACATTTATAGTTTATTATTATAATTTAATAAAGAGAAATTAATTCAAAGGTAATCTATTTAATATTCGACATTTCATCTTTTTATTTTATATCTCATTTTTAAAGATTTTATTTCATAAATCTTTTATAAATTACTATCAACTTCTTTCTATGGAAAAATCGGATTTCGAATAATGTCGGATGATGATTAATGATTTTCAGTAATGATTGTCACTTTGAAAATAAAAATATTAAATCATCTGAGATTGATGGTTTTTTGCCCATAGGTATGAGAAAAAAATAATTAAATTCTAAGATGAATATTAATTCTTTTAAATTTCCTTCCAACTTCGTTTTATCTTCGAATCAAAAAGAATAAAAAATGGATCTCAAAATTAAATTGTTCTTGTTATCCCAAATCTCTGAATTATTATTTATCGTTAATCTCAATTCGACCTACAATTAGTTTTTATCGACTAAAGTTCTCAATTAAAAGCAATTTTTTGGAAAATATCGGCGTTTTAGAACTTATAAATTATAACAGTTAAATTTCAAATATCGATATGTAAAAACAATGTTCAATGTTCTGAGTAAAATAGTCAACAATTAACGTACCTGCGTAAAAATGTATTAATCATGTACCTCAAGAATCTCTCAGCCATTTTAATATCAATTATATCAATTTTACATAAACAATCGTACATACTCTCAAAGCGCATAAATTTGCAATTCATATAATCGTTTCTATAAATTAAATTGCATTTATATTTTTAAATAACAATAGCATCTAAAGGCAATTTCACAAAATTTATCATTGGGAATAAAGTTGGAAACCTATTGAATTGATATTACAACGATTGTAATTGTTCATTGTAAATATTATTCGATTCATATTATCATTGCGTATTTAATAAATATTATTTTTAGATCTATTTTTATTTTATATAAATTGTCAATGTATATTATATCAAAAAATACTAAAAGTTTAAGAACTGTGAAACCTCATTGGAGATACGTACATATGCGATCAAATATGACGTGTCAGATAGGAGAAAGGACGCGACACAGAATTCTTTATAATTATCTACATGAATTATGATTCAATGGCCGACTTTTTAAATACACTTAAACATTACAAACGCGCGCGTTATTTAATGTTTTATTTTTTTACTTTTTAAAAATAAATTGTATTGTATCCTTCTATAAAAGTTGTCCGTCTATACAATTTCTATCTAATTCCGCGATGACAGTCGCTCGTGAAATGAGCGCAGCAAAAGAACAATCAGCATCGCGGAAAAGCATCAACAATAAATTTCTAGAGATGTGAGTACCGATGATGTATTTTTTTTTTAGAAATGTATTAAGTGTGTGTGAAGTTGGCGTGAAGTCTCATTTCGCGGAAACTCACAAATTATTGAGAGTTCTGACTTCCTTTCGAATAGTTCTAGAGTTCCTGATAAATTAAACAAATAGTTCTGCTCATTAAAGTGAAAAAATCGGTTCGGACAAAATGAGAGACGCCAAGTCCACGCCGCGTCTCACTTTGTCCTAAATAAGTTCCGATGTCCGCCAATGCAAGATTTTGAAAGATTTATAATTCTACAAGAGTTCTATAAAGAGTTCTGTCAAATTAAAGCAAAAAAAATTATTTAAACATAAATACAGAGTAATTATTAATGTAATAACAGATCGAGCTAAACTACAAACAAATAACTCGGAGTTCTGACTTAAAAATTATACTTTTCGTATAGTTCTCAACATACAGAAGCATTTTCTAAAGAGTTCCGGGCAATTGCCATAACGTACGATTGTTAAATAAATAAATACCTTTCAAGCATCACGTACTTAGACACATAGATATGAGACGCTGACTGTTATTTCGGAGTTCTGGCTTAAAAATTATATTTTGTCCGAACCGATTTTTTCGCTTTAATGAGCAGAACTATTTGTTTAATTTATCAGGAACTCTAGAACTATTCGAAAGGAAGTCAGAATTCTCAATAATTTGTGAGTTTTCGCGAAATGAGACGCCAACTTCATACACACATGTATTAAGTATGTATGTAATAAAGAAGATAATTAAAACGATTAGAAACAATTCAATGTCTATGTAAAGTATTTTCTTTTTATATGAAAATAACAAGCTGGTCGACATTTATACGTGCAATCATTTATAATGTATAATAATCGTATCTTTGTGTATAATTTGATTTTTTTTCGTATACTATATCACGTGTCACGTGATGTAACAACTGTATGTAGATATGTAGATATAATATAATAATGACAATATCAACGTACAGTTATATTTTTTGAAGAAGGAAAGAAAAAAAAGAAGGAAGAGAAAAAGATCTATTTGGACGATAATAATATGTTATCTCTGTGAACCTAGCATCCAACTTTTGAGAAATTAACTTTTTTATATGGAAACAGTTAGTATTTTGTTTGTAGTTGTTTGTAGTAACAATAATTTCGTTTGTAGTTCAATCCATTAAAAGATATCAAAATTTAAAAAACTGATTTGCACCCGACATTAAAATATTTTAAAATGACAAAGTTCATTCTTGGTCATTTATTTAAATTGTTATATTGAACGGTTTGACTACAAACAAAACTAAAAATACTACAAACAACTACAAACGATTCTGAAAAAGACTGCGCAAGCAGATTTGCGTTATCTTAACAAATGGCAAAGTTCACTCCTGGCCATTTGTTTAAATTGTTATAACTTTTGAACGGTTCAACTACAAACGAAACTAAGAGCACAAATGATTCTGAAAAAGACTGCGCAAGCAGATTTGCGCTATCTTAAAAAATTCACATGACAAACTTCACTCTTGGCCATTTGTTTAAATTGTTATAACTTTTGAACGATTCGACTACAAATGAAATTAAAAGTATTACAAACAACTACTAACTACAAACGAAATACTAACTGTTTCCGTATAAAAAAGTTAATTTTTCGAAAGTCGAGTGCCACGTTCATAGAGGTTAATATGTTTCTATATGCAAAAATCAAGTTGGCTAAATAAAAATGAAATATTTATGTACTTTGAAGTCACAGTAATCTTTTATTGACATATACCCTCCTATACTTATATATTTATTTACTTATTATTAAATAGCGTATCATTCTTTGTTTTTTTTCACAATTATATATCCAAAATATTATAACAAAAATATAGAAACGCAAAAACTGCAAAATAAAATTCATCTAATAAAAAAGAAATTTCTGAATACATTGATAAATATGTACGTTTGTATATGTATTGATAAAGACATTGATAAAAAGTATATAAAAATTTATGTTTAAAAAAAAACAATAGTAGAACAGTTGCAGGAAATTAAAAATAGTTAGATCGAATAGGCTAAATATGATAGAATAACGTTAAAATTATATTATATTAAATCGTGGCCATTATAATCGTGCAAAATATATGAAGTAGAAAATGCTACAAAGATTGCAACAATAATTATTTTTATAATTCTCGTGAAACAAGCGCTTAAAAAAAAATTATAAAAATTTTCTAAATATGTTTTCAAAAATATGTTTTCATTAATATTTTCAAATATTGTAAAATTACGCGTTGTATCGATGTTCCCTTGTTATATGTGTGAATGCACAAATATGTTGAAAGTTATACTAATAAATATATATATATATATATATATATATATATATATATATATACACCGATGACATTATTAAATTAATTTATTAAAATAATAAAAATAATTGTCTTTCGATGAAGATTTATTACGTGACAAACAACAATGTCGAGCAGCTTTTTTTATGTTTTGTTTGCAGTAGTACCATACGTCAATCATGTCTTTAGTTTCCAAGTTTCTTCTTATGGCTTTGGGATATCTCATTATTAATATGGGACCTGACATCACGGATAAAGAAAATCGTTTACAATCGATATCAACAGAAAAACTGTTAGATCAGTACGATTATATTATAATTGGCGGAGGATCAGCCGGGGCGGTATTAGCTAGCAAATTGTCGGAGGATGAAGATCGCACTATACTTGTGCTCGAAGCCGGTGTCGACGAAGTTCCAACATCCGATGTTCCCTGGTCTTTCCCATTTCTGCAGCGTACATATCTGGATTGGGATTTCGAAACGGAACCGTCGTCTAATTATTGTTTGGCGATGTATAACCATCAATGCAGGTGGCCACGTGGCAAGGTATTTTAGGTATCTTAGATATTTCGGACAAACAAATATCTTATTCAATTTACATTTTCTACATATACATGTGTATATAAAGAATGTTGATTGAGAATCAATTTATTCTATGGAAACGCGTCACATAACAGAATCAGGTATAATGCTTTTAAGACTTCCACGGTTACTATTTTCAAAAAATTAATACGTTTACGGATATTATCCGTGTCATTATACATTGTTAAATGCCAACGTTTCGTGAACATTGCAGTTCACTTCATCAGGACGAGGAGCAGCCTGATATTGTACTGTTTCTCCTATGAAGTTTCCTTATATACGTTGTATGAAAGGAAAGTAGGAGTGGAGGAAAACGAGGGAAGGAGGTAAAGAGTGGCTAAAATTCTGATGAAGAAAGGGGAGGGGTGGATGGGGGAAGTTACTTTCGGTCAATCGGATCACATCGGATAATACCCGTAAATATATTAACTTTTTTGAAAAGCAGGTCATAAGCATAATCAGAAAATAATTTTATAGAATGACATATTATCGATGATATAATCAGTATTTTCATATCATAAAAAGTGTTTTCATATCACTAGTCAAAAACGTAAAAAGTAAAGTAAAATTTGGTTATACGAGAAAAGGCACGCGCGCGCTTTCGCTTCGAAATGGCTTTTAAATTGATGAAATTAATAATATATATTTATAACTTGTTTCAATTGAAATGATTACAAATGATTTGGTGTTATGCATTATTAAAATTTTATATCTATATTTATATTCCTTTCATCATCATTATTGATGTGGTCTAATTGCAAGATATGCAAAAGACTGTTCTTAAGAAAATAATCTCTAATTCTCGAGGTGCTAGGTGGTAGCAGTGTATTAAACGGAATGCTTTATATTCGCGGTAACAAAAGAGATTATGATTATTGGGCATCTCTCGGTAACACGGGATGGGATTACGAGAGCGTTTTGCCGTATTTCAAAGAATCCGAAGATGCCAGAGCCAAGGAACTTGCCGATTCGCCTTATCATCAGAAAAGCGGATATCTGTCGGTGGAATATTTCAAATATAATCCACCGATCGTCGATTACATCGTTTATTCTGGCGAAGAATTGGGATACAAAGTGTGTGATGTTAATGGTATAAATCAGACTGGTTTTACGCATTCTTTTGCTACTTTGAGGAATGGCTTGAGATTGAGTACTTCTAAAGCTTTTCTCCGACCCGCCTCGAAGAGGAAGAATCTACATGTCAGCTTGGAGTCATTTGTAGAAAAGATACTAGTAAAAGGAGGTTTGAAAAATTTTATTATTTTCTTCAATTTTTTCTTTTAACAAGTTACTGATTCTTTTGTTGTATTGTATATTCTATTGTTGCTCAATGTGAGTACAATGAAAAAATACATATTGATTTCCAGTCTATATATTAATCATTATTCAATGGTGACCGCACAATTACAGTAAATTAAGAAACGCGATAGTGTCTTAAGATGCCACAGATACGTAAAGATGAATGATCCATTTGCTTACAGATGATACGTCAAAGATTGCACACGGGGTTCTATTTCGAAAGGGCGAAAGACGTCTCATAGTTGGCGTGAAACGCGAAGTGATTCTATCCGCGGGTGTGATACAGTCGCCACAACTATTGATGCTGTCGGGAATCGGGCCGAGATACCATCTTGAAGATATGAAGATATCTGTGGTGCATCATGCACCTGGTGTAGGACAAAATCTTCAAGATCACGTGGGGATGTCTGGTATAGTCTATATAATCGATCCTCCACATAATATATCAGAACGAAATCAATTTACTATGAAACAGTCTCAAATTAGAAAATTGAAAAATATTGGAGAGATAATATCAAACAGTTCCGGCCCACTGTACATGACAATATTAAGTGCCGGGATGGCATTTGTTAATACCAAGTATGTGATGCGATGCTCCTCTCTCTCTCTCTCTCTCTCTCTCTCTCTCTCTCTCTCTCTCTCTCTCTGAAATTTATCAATTCGACTTGTAATAATAATAAAATAAAGCTTAAATTAGTTTATATTTGAAAAGTAAGATTTTGTAAATAATAATTTCAATTTGTACAAAAATCTTTATGCTGCAGATATGCAGATCAGACGATAGATTATCCAGATATACAACTGCTATTCTCAGCTTTATCAGATTATGGAATTCTAGCAGCAAACTTATACGGGATTGAACCAAGTATAGCTATGAAGATGTATGAAAATATCACAGACAGTACACAAGCTTTCGGAATTTTTCCGATTCTTTTAAGACCACGTAGCAGAGGTTTCATCAAGCTTAAATCAGCGGATCCGTATGAAGCCCCTGCTATCTTTCCAAATTATTTTGAAGATCCCCATGATCTCCAAGTTTTAGTATGTTACTATTGTTTCGATTGCAAAACATTATTTTCAATTAGTAATTAATTAACTCTCTCTCTCTCTCTCTCTCTCTCTCTCTCTCTCTCTCTCTCTCGACAATAATAATAGGACCTCAATGTATGAATCGCGGAACAGCTTTGATTTATAAAAAGTTTGATAAAGTTTGCTTTCAGAAAACACAAATTGTAATATGTCTCGTATGAATTATATATGTACAATCTCTAGAAAAAATCTTTAGAATATAGAATCTCTAGAAAAAAAAAATCTCCGCATTAGTGTGAAAGTTTTTCATTTAATTATTAAAAATAAGTATCAATATAAGAAGTAATAAAAAGCTCATGTAAAGATGTATGCTGTGATAGACATAAAAAATTACGCTCGTTTCATAGGTGGAGAGCGTGAAATTTATCGAAAAGATAAGTCAGACTCGTCTTATGCAAATGTTGAACGCACGACCAAATCCGAATCCAATACCAGGATGCTCACAGTTTTATGGCTCGTCAGAAAAGTATTGGGCTTGTTACGCACGCTATTTCACATCGACCATTTATCATCCAGTTGGTACTTGCAAGATGGGTCCTGTCAATGATCGTTATGCCGTCGTTGATGCTAGATTAAGAGTCCACGGAATTACGGGATTGCGAGTGATCGATGCGTCGATCATGCCGCGCATAGTATCAGGGAATACTAATGCGCCGATAATTATGATAGCACAAAAGGGTGCCGACATGATAAAAGAAGACTGGTTATAATTCGATAAATGTTCAAGATTACATTTCACGAGACTGATGCAGAATAGAGAGTGTATTGTTTCTTCTCATATTCCCCAATATAAGTATCTTTATCGGTGTATTTCTAATTATATTTGAGTTGATTTAAGAAAAAACTGTAACGCTACATTTCAAATGTGTGTTATATTTCTCAAATGTAATAACGACAATCGTAATAATACAATGATCAATATTTACCTAGAAACATGATGAAACATATGTATATGTTTATACAAAGCATTTATTTCTAATGCGAAATATTAATTATAACAGATAGAAGAAGATAGTTTATAAAAAAGCTATCTTGTAAAAAAATTTTGTATTCGTTTTTTTTTGTAGCCTTTCTTCATTCAGCGAATTGTTTATAGACCACACGTATACCCAATTGTTACGATATTTATATATTGAGCCCAAATAATGATGAACGCGTATAATAAAATATAAATGCTTATTGATATATGATAAATTACCAATTTTTAATGTGATGCTTATGCATTTCAATATACTTACGCACGATACGTCTTGTCATATCGCTGATTTACGTTTCGAATAAATATATATTTGGTATTACGATAAAGCCATTTTTACGATAAAGAATTTTTTAAACCGTTGTTAAAATTTAATATTTAAGATTATCATACAAAAATCAATCAATCATGTAAAAACTAAAAAATATACATAATCTAAATATAGAACATATTCTGAATACAACACATTATTGGTCGTTTCGCTCGCATAGTTGTTTAAAATTCTCATGTGCAGATCATCATTAAAAAACAACTAAAAATCGACATGCTCTCGATTATTTATCAGCATTTTCATACGTTATTCTTAAAACTCTAAGCCAAATCGTAATCAAAATTTAATTGCGATTTTTTTAACTTTATCAAAACACAAATCATTTTAACTTTATCAAAACACAAATCATATACATGTTCATATTTCCATATTCTTGCCGGTTTGAAAAATCATTAATGTAATAATTATAATGGATGAATAATGTCATGCATACAGTGTATAAAAGTGTATATATAAAAGACATATAAATCACAAAATGATATATTATGATACGTACGAGTTTGTTTACACGAATCATGATAAATACGCTTATAAAATATTGCACTGCAAACTTTGAATTTTTCGATCCAATTTAATTGAAGGTTACGGTGGAAAACAACATGATACGTCACTCAAATTCATGTTGATGCAATTATACAATTTTAAAAGTGATAAAATAAATATACTAATATAATGATAAAAGAAAAAAAATAAAAATGATTTTTATTTCAATTTGATAGAAAGCTATTCTATCTATGAAGTATAAAAGGAAAAGAGAGACATGCATAGGTGCAAATATTGAAAAAAATTGATCGTTATGCATTGCAACAAGATATTCTCGGCGCTTTTTGCGTTTATCGATGATAATCTTTGATTCTTGAAGTGCAATGCAATGTTGATGCAGGATGCACTTAAGTGGTTTAAATGTAATTTAATGATAAATCATCGTACGTATTCTCCAAGATACTTCTAAATAAGTCCCTAAGTATCTAAATTATTATTGCGTTTTTCAATAACTTTCCGTTTATAATCTATATGTATATGTTTACTCTCAAATTGTAATGATGTGTGATCCATATGTACAAGTGTGTGATATACACATTGAAGTCTTCCTCCACCATACGATTATACGGACGTTTCTTTTTATATATGAAAAGTAAATTGCGCAACAGAGTTCATTTTCTCTCTATAAACCAGTATAAATTCTTCGTTCGGTACCTGCATGGAATGGTAACGATAATTTGAAGTTAGTGAAACAATATCCTTGTGATATCCTTCTAAAAACACACACACACACACACACACACACACACACACACACACACACAAATCTAGGATTATCACATTCAAGGTAAAAGATAAAGACGCTACCTTTAAGTATTTTATTATATTTGTTATGAATATTATATTATAAGCAATTCCTAAACGCTTATTACAATGTTCCATCATTAAACGGAAGCGAATTTTAAAGAGTTATTAAATTAAGTAATAAAATATGTTGTACATTATAGTTATGCATAAAAAAACAAAAAATAAAAGAGTTGATACAATTTTAGATACAAGAAAATAATATTCGTTTGGTACATTCGTTATTTACGACTCACTGAATTGATCGATCTCAGTCGGTGGCATACATATATTTAACACCTATCTAGATATACTTTTTTTTCATTTTCGTGGATATTGATTGAATACAATATGATTCATCAATAATTTGCAATTCATCAATTATTATTTAATTAATATGACTGAACAATCGAAATTGACTATGTCTAATCGTAACGTGATCAAACAAGACATACTTTTTTCATTTTTCATGACTCTATTCAGCATTTCGCTACTAGTTCAATTTTCTCTGCAAAATATGAATAATTAGTGAATATGTTAACAAATTATGTTACGAGTGATTGCGATAATCCTTCGTTTATGCAACAAACGAGCGATTTTTTTTATTATTTTCATTATCTAGCGAGTACTCACTCATATTTCCCTTGATTCAGTGCGACTAAACCTAAACGAGTTAAGGTGATGAATATGATGACTGTGATTTTAAAGCTTCAATTCCTTTTTAAGAATCTTTAGGTTTATTATACCATTCAATTAAACATTTCTCTTTTTTTTCCGTTCCTCTTCTTTGTATTCATTTGGGCAAAAGAAATTCTTTATTTATTACATGATTCATCAAAAGTATAAACTCAAAAACATTTAGTTCCTTCTTGGTTTTCTTAAAATTTGATCACTCAATCCTCGAAAAATAAATCCTAGATATGTTAATTCATGCGGTGTGAATCCTGCTTAGAAGAGGGAGACTTAGACGATGACGTCACACCACGTGTGTCTTCTCCGTCGACGAATGTTTCTGACCACACGCGATGAGTTTCTCGATTAGTGGCATATAGTGTGCTCGAGTCCCTTTGGCTCTGCCAAACGGTACGTGCCGAGAAAATGATCGTGTCGCGAATCTGTGACACTCTGAGTCGATCGCTCAGAAGGATTTACTACTTCTAGGCCGGTCATTCATAATCCGTTCTTGCTTCAAATCCATCTTAAATAATGTCAAATAATGTTTGAAAAAAATGTTCATTCGGTTCTGTAATTAATTTATGATACCTCAAATTTGTAGACAATCTTAAATATGTATGTAAAAACGGACTATAAATATCGATTTTAGTGATAAGATGAATCGATCAGTATCCAACGTGTTCTATATTATCGTTTTATATTATCGTATAAATATCATCGAAATATCGATTACCACGAAATGTTAAGACTTCATACTTTTGTCCAGATCTCAGGTAATGTTTGGATAAAAAGAGCATGGAAAAGAACAAGTTCAAAACACATGGATCTGTTAAATGCCTTTACGTTAAAATATATACTTTTTGTATTTCTTTACGCCATGATTTACTGAAAATGTATACGATGTCAATGTAGTGAAATGTAGTCCGATATCGCTATAATGAATATTACCACATGATCAATTGGTAGTCAACAGTTTTTAACAATGGAAAAAAAAACAATTTAATTAAAATAGAAGCTTTTAATAAAGATCCACAATTTCTCAGCTCTTATATACATAAAAGTAGAATTGAGATCTAAAATAGGAATGTATCTTTATTTGTCTTTATGTGTCTTTATCTCTGTTTTATGCAGCACACATCTGCCGATGTATAATTTCATGAAATTTTATTTGTTTATTTCTGTTTTCGGATGGTAAAACTTCTGCCGGGTCTTTTGTACATGTGATATGTTCGCCTATTTTTGTTGTATCGGTCATTATGCATTCTTCAATTGCTGCAGTAAAAATTTGACACATACGCACGTGTCACGCATGCACGCACGCAACGCGCGACATTTTCTTAACGTCAAATTAAACTTTTGGATTATTAATTTAATATCAAAATTTTGGATTATCTTTTGATAAATAAATAAGTTAAAAGGCCAATTATTCGCGTTATGCGTATCCTAACAGTTTGAAAAAAGACAAGGAAATTATAAAATACACATAATAATTATATTATAAAGTTGCGAATCTCTCAATATACTATCACATGATAAAGTAAAATTTAAGTTAATACTACAGGATTACTGATATGCAGGACGATTAAGTTTATTGCAACACATGCTTATTGTCGGCGTATGCTATTATTTTCAACGATATTCATAAATCGTAGTATAATTGATGCTTCGTTTCTCTCGTTCAAGTATTTGTAAGCAGACATATGTCGAAACTCCATTGCAATCATTTTTAAGCGATTATGTATCCTTTCATTAACAAGCTTGACGTAAAGTATATATTAACGATTCTCTACGATAATAATTGAACAGTGACATTTTTCCGGCTTGTGTCCCGAAAAAATACAATAGTATGTGTTTGTCATCGTAAATTATAATGACACATATATATTCACACACGCGCACATATGCTCAAGTAATAATAATATTACTAAATGGTGTTATTTTTAAATTCTATTATGCAGAAAATATACAAGCGCTATAATTTATTATTATGTATTTTTTTGCACTTTACTCAAAATAATTCGTTTCTATTAATTTTCTTCTTTCACATTCACGGATGATATTAGTTTTTAAATTGCAGACATGCGGTGGTACTTCCTTTTGTTAGCCTTGGCACATTATGTTGTTGCTACCCCAGTCAACGCACGTTATGTAAGCAGAGTAGATACTAATTTTTTATAATATCAGAAATTTTCACTTATAATGATATATCAACGGGAAAAAAAAATGTTTGTAGAAAAATTATAAAAAAGATTTATAAATACATTTACTGTTAAAGAAATACAAATTTCTTTTTCAAAATAACGAAATCTTTTATTTGTGTCCTCATTAAAACAAATAATATTTTTCAGTCGATTCAAACAGCTAACGACTATGCGACTACTGGATGTTGCTTCTGCCAGTTCGAAGATACGCAATATATGAGCCGCGTCTGCGACAGTACTTTTATGACATTAGTTCAACATGTAATATCTTCCAGATGTGATATCGCTGATCCTTGCCGACGATTAGGCAAAGATGAAACACCAAATGAAAATGAATGGTAGGCGTTTACGCGAAGTTTATTGTTATAAACATAAAAATATTTCGACATACTCTGCTTTATTAAAAAAAAAAAAAAAAATCCTAACGTCATTTTCAATGTCCAGGTTCGACTTTGTAATTGTCGGTGCAGGTGTGGCAGGTCCAATAATAGCGAGAAGATTGAGCGATAGTCCATGGAGAAAGATTTTGCTTATCGAAGCTGGTCCGGAAGAACCTACAATGACAGCTATACCAGCATTTGCTTTCAATGCCGTGAATACAACCCTCGATTGGAACTTCAAGACGGAACCAACATCACCGCATCCTACCGCCTGTTTGAGTAAAATATTATCTTGCATTTTGTTCAACGAGCGATTTTATGTAAAATGTTAATCACAGTTGTTAATAATAGCTTTTGAAATCTTAATTTAACATGAGAAATTCAATTGATAATTCTCTCGATTTTCTAAAGATGAAAATTAATATGATTAAATAGAGAATTAACATTTTGATAATTTTGAAACGTTATTGTATCAACTTTACGATTCTTCTTTTGTAGAAACGAACGGCGTCTGCACGTGGCCAAGAGGTAAAATGGTCGCCGGAACTGGTGGCTTACACGGTATGATGTACATCCGAGGACATCCTGAGATCTATAATCGCTGGGCACGGGGGAACTTGGGGTGGTCGTATGACGAGATCAGTTATTATTTCGAACGAGTGGAAAACCCGATTGACCCAACAATCTTATCAGATAAGCCCAGAAGTTTAAAAGAAAATGGTCCGATGAATATTCAGTATTATTCGCACAAGCCAGATTTCGCGGATGTGCTGTTGACAGCCGCTGGTGAGCTGGGTTACAGGACTTCCCAGTTGAAAGAATACAACCAAACCGGCTTCATGGTCGCGCCGATGACGATTAAAAATGGTATGCGTCTCACAACTTCGAGAGCATACTTGAGGCCCGTTCACGATCGTAAGAACCTGCGAGTATTGACAAACACGCATGTCACTAAGATCTTGATTAGCCCATGGGAACAAAAAGCTTACGGCGTGGAACTGATGGATAAGAACGGCAACAAGAAAGTAGTAAAATGCGATAAAGAGGTAATTTTAACAGCCGGTACTATTGGTTCGCCGCATATTCTTATGAATTCCGGTATAGGGCCCGAAAAAGATCTCACCAAGCTTGGTATTAAGGTATACAAAAACTTGCCAGTCGGCAAGAATCTGCATAATCACGTGTCCGTGGGGGTGGCCATGAGTATCAGAGACATACCGTACGAAGTTATAACCATGGACGCTGTAAATGAATATCTGGAAAATAAGACGGGTCCGTTGGCTAGCACCGGAATAACTCAAGTCACTGCTTTTCTCGAGAGTAGCTATGCAATCAATGGTATTCCAGATATACAAGTCTTTTTCGACGGTTTCAGCTCCACTTGCTCAAAAACCGGTCTACTCAACGAATGTATCAACGGTAGAGATCAATCCGGTTGTCCGGATAGGAGAGAGATCGTGGCGAGACCTACGGTTGTTCTCGCGGAGAGTCGAGGCGATTTAAAACTTCGTTCGAACAATCCGTTAGATCCACCAATGATATATCCAAATTATTTCACGAAAGAAAAGGATCTGATGATTCTTCTCGAAGGTATAAAAAAAATTAGCAAGCTCGTCGATACATCTGTTATGAAAAAGTGGGATCTTCGTTTGGAACAAGTGAGAAGTCCATTGTGCCACGAGTAAGTAATGCCAAAATAATAATATTTTGTACAAAACAATTTGTAACTCTAATTTCGATTTTCTTTTATCCAGATAAGTTTGTAGTCAATTTTTATGGTAAAAATGTCGAGGAACTAATAATAGTTTTTAAAACAGATTAAAAATCTTTCTGAGAGAAAACTAAATCTAAATAGAAAAAGAATACAAATACAAAAAATAATTTTTACAGTTTAATATCTTTAAAGAAAAGAAAAGTGGCATTTAGAAAGCTAGGAACAATGTGCTAATTTTTAATTAACGTTTCAAATTTCAAAAAAAATTTCGCCATTATAATTAATTCTACAAACAATATAATCTTTATCAATTCTATCTATTAATTTACTAGCTATCATTTTGGTACGGATGCTTTCTGGATGTGTCAAATAAGAGCGGAAACTGGACCGGAAAATCATCAATCCGGAACATGCAAGTTGGGGCCAAGTACCGATCCAAACGCAGTAGTAGATTCGGAACTTCGAATACATGGTATATCAAATATTCGTGTCGCTGATGCTTCCATCTTTCCCATTGTACCAAACTCGAATCCTATTGCTGGGATCATGATGGTGGCCGAAAAAGCAGCTGATATGATTAATAATGCATGGCCGCAGAAATATTAAATGTAAATGTTAAAAAATTAAATTAAATGTAAATGTTCCGGATTGTAATAATAAAAACGATACACGCGTGCGTGCGTGCATGCATGCATGCGCGCGCGTGTGTGTGTTGTGCAAAGATAAATAAAACAATTTTAAATAAAGAAGAAATTTCTTCAAATTCTTTATTAATGAATATGGTAATGGCTTGGGCCAAATTTGCGCGCAGCATTTTTACGCACATGGCGGTGAACCGCTCTATGTTACTTAACACGAGCGGTCGAGTTGAGCGAAGACATTATGATCTTATATAATGGCTACAATAATCGATTTTTTTATTCAATCGATAGCTTGATTTGAAAATCATAATAAAAGTGTCTACTTTTTCCGTATAATATAAACAGAGATATTTAAATGTAAAATCAAAATATAAAAAAAAACCTTAAAAAATGCCGACATCTAATCCATAATAATAAAAATAATTGTATCTTAATTATGATATCTTCCACATCTTTTTATTTTAGAGCAATGTGATATTAATCCTTTTTTCAAATGTGTAATTGTTCATACAATGTTTACAATAATTTTACATAATTTTATTTTTTTTAATTAACTTGGAGCATTTTTGTAATATCAGTTTTTGTTATAATTGTTATTTCTCCATATTGATATTTATTATTTTTTTTTTAACTTAAAGCCACTCTGGAATTTTCAAAAAAATCGAAATTTTTTTTTGCTTTAAAAGGTGTCTAAGGGTCGTAAAAATAAGAAATGATGTCCATTATGCGGAGAGAGGGGAGGGGGGAATTTGTAAGAGCCCGTATTTCGAATTGGACTGTGACACCTCGCGCGTTCCGAGCAGCTGCGACGATTCACAAGGGAAATATCGGAAGTCTCCCCTCCCCGATTTTAATAAGCTTCCATGTTAAAATATAGACAAAAATAAGAGACACATATTTTTTTTATCTGCATTCTTGAACGTTAAGAGGGTGAAACTTCCCTTTAAAAAAATCGGTTTTTTTTCCTGAGTCCAAACCGTTAAAGATCTCAAAAAATGTTTTAAATAAAAGTTTTACGGCTGCAAGTGCACTTTACAACGACGTATTCGAATTTTTCAAAAATGTTATATTTTCGAGCCTCCCTTCCCTCTTCAAAAATTTTTAAATTTTTATAAGGACATGAATTCAAAAGTATTTTATGCTGAATACAACGGTATATAATAAAGTTATTTTCCGAAATCGCATTTTTGGGAAATGATCGAGAAATACCTCTATATACACGCTTCATACGTATTTATCTCATACCGCGTTGGCTGCGCGGGACAATGTTAAAAGTGAATATGATGCAGTTCATCAGTACTGTATCAGTGCAACAATAATTATTGAAATAAAAGTTTTTTTATAATAATAATAATGAGAATAGTAATAATAGTGTCGCACTCGCGGCGAGTTTATTCTCACGCGTCACTCTCACGCAAGGAAAGGAAGAGACGGTTAGAAAAGAAACACATTTTATTAGGCACTAAGCACAGGAGCGATAACAACAGTTTTTCACAGTTTAATAATTCGCGATACAGCTCATTCGTGATACAGCTCAAACTCGCGCGCCGACGACTCTCTCTCTCTCTAAAACAACACTTGACAATTGTTTGACGACCGCGTCGGCAAGGAACAATCTTCAAGTTGGAAATGTATGAGACTAGCGTCGAGCGGAACACCGCTCGGTCGTAACAATAATAATAATGATAGCAGGTTTTATTAACGGAAGTCAAATATTTTTGATGAGGTATTAAAAAACATACGAAGCACTTTGAACATTTAGAAATAAGTTACAAATAAAGAAATGATGATTTTATAAAATATGATTTATTTAATTTTATAAAATATGATTTATTTAATTTTGGTCGTACGGTAGCTATTGCAATGCTTACGGTATTGCAATGTTATGAATCTAGTTTTTGATCAACATTTATATTTTGTATATTAATGTCTTATTATTGCAACGCTACGCAAGAAATATATTTGCTAAAGCATAGTTTTATTTGCATATATTATTTACATGAGCATTTGCATGAACGTTAGTATAAAAGAATGCAAATCGCAGTGAATTCGCAGTTTTATAATTAATTCATTTTCTAAAATATTATCGATTGATATAACCGAGAGATACGAGCTTAATAAATAAATATGTACTTAAAAAAAAAGTTATAGAAGTTTTTATTGTTTATATTTTCATACATTTTTTATTTTATTAATTCTTTAAATTAAAATTATAGTTATTCATTTTAATTAACTTAAGAATTTTTTAATCAACAATTTATTAATTTTGATAATATTTTTTAAAGATTTTTAAACATAATAATACATGATCTACATATTATACAAGATTATTCATCCTTCTTGTCCAACAAATTTTTTTTTTAAATAATCAGTTATTATAAAGATACATTAAATTCATTATAAATTAGCTATTTAAATAAATAATTATTTAAATAATTAAAATGAAAGAGTCATTAGATTTTCAAACTGCATTTGATACCAGATGCAAAAAAAAAACTCACTGACAACGAAGAAAATTACGCATACAATGTAAAAAAATGTTATGTAACTGTTATGTAAATGTTATGTAAAATAAGTGTTATGTCGATAATATCTCGGATATATAAAGAAAAGCAGTTGAATTTTGAAGAAGTAGTAAATTCAAGAAGAACTGAAGGAATGAAACAAAGGTGTCGAAATTTTTATCAAAATTTCACCCGATGTTTATGTAAACAATATATCTAGATAAAATTACATCTCCACAAATCTATTTCTTGCGTAGAGTTGCGATAATAAGATATTATGAAATATAAATGTTGATCACCTCTGTGAATCTGGCACCCGACTTTCGAAAAATTAACTTTTTTATATGGAAACAGTTAGTATTTTGTTTATAGTTGTTTGTAGTAACAATAATCTCGTTTGTAGTTCAATCTATTAAAAGATATCAAAATTTAAAAAAATGACTTGCACCCGACATTAAAATATTTTAAATCCACTTACGCAATCTTTTTCAGAATCGTTTGTAGTTGTTTGTAGTACTTTTAGTTTGTAGTACTTTAGTAATTTTGTTTGTAGTCAAACTGTTCAAAAATTATAACAATTTAAACAAATGGCAAAGTTCACTCCTGACGATTTGTTTAAATTGTTATAACTTTTGAATAGTTCAATTACAAACGAAACTAAATTTAATGTCGGATGTAAGTTATTTTTTTAAATTTTATATCTTTTAATGGATTGAACTACAAACGAAATTATTGTTACTACCAACAACTATAAACAAAATACTAACTGTTTCCGTATAAAAAAGTTAATTTTTCGAAAGTCGAGTGTCAGGTTCACAGAGGTATTAAAATCGGGGGGGGGGGGGACACTTCCGATACTTCCCTTGTCAGTGCGGCGCGCTCCGATTCTAAGCATTTGAAAAGGTATTCCAAGCTATTTACGAGGAGTTGGGCAACAATGATCTTCTCAATCATTGCATAGGTGCCAAATAGGTAGTTTTATCCAAAACAGCAATGAAAGCTTTAATTCTCTAAGTCTGGACGATGTTTCCAAAATCAGTTTCCAGTGGCAAAGTTGTATTGGATATTGCAGCAAATATTGCTATTTGTGTTTATAATGATGGCTTGTCACTAGTGATACGCATTATGGAAGTCCTAGGCATGACAAGTGGCTCAAATTGCTACAACTTCTGTGTAGAGTGACGCGCATCAAACTGTCCGAGCAATCGCTGACTTATGAAAGCCAAACGAACTAGACTTTCTTTAAAATCGATCAGAAAGGAAGAAGAGAAAGAGAACGCTAACTTAGAAGGCCAACTATATGGCGCGGGCATCGCAGATTAGAGGTATATAAAAAATTTGTATGATTTTATATGTAAAACTTTAAACGCGTTTTTCTCAAAACGACATTTTTTTAACAGGCATGAAACATAACTTGAACAAATCTTTACCGATTTGAAATTTTAACTATAGCTTCTCAATTGCATTCTCTACAGAAAGACGTACGGATTTTTTTTATGTTGCATACTTTTTTTGTTATAAACAATTTTTTACCTAATTTTTAAGCAAAAATTTAACTTTTTGTTCAAATTCATACTTTTATAAAAAACGTTATATTACAATTTCCATACGTCTTTGTCTTTTGGAATGTAGGTTTTAAAAAAATTTGATTATTTGTTCTAAAATTGCGGGAGTTATTGTTCCGGCCGCGGAGCATTATCCACGAGAAGACAATGCTATTATAAAACTTTAGCGCCGCCATTTTGTGGCAAAATTACTTTAAAAAAAATTTTTTTTATACTTAAAAATATATAGATTAAAGATCTGTACATACATTTTTTATTCTTTTCATTACATTCCTGAAATAAACTCTTAGAATTAGGCTTATTTTTCGTACTCTAGAGTAGCCTTAGCTCTTAAGACAATTTTATGACATCAAATTTTTTAAATTATCCATATTTATTAGAATTTTTAATAATAAATATGATAATTTTACTGATAATTTTAAAATATCATTTGTCATACTTCAAATTATTTCTGACATTGCAGAAGTGGAAAAGAGAAAAAGGGTGAAATCGAAGAGAAAGATATTATTTCGAATTTATTTGACTTCGCGACGGTAAGTTCTTCAAAATAAAATTTTTACAAAAAAGATGTACTTGAATTATTTTGGAGAATTATTTGGATATTATTGGAATTCGTCATTTTTTAATAAAAGGGTAATTTCTATACATAATTTATATTTTCTCCGGTTATATTAAAAGGAATCTCCGAGAAAAAAGTTTATCTTTGTTATGATCTTTTGAAGTTTATCTTCTATTTTTGTAGGGAGCAATATGATAACAATTTGAATTCAAAAATATGCTGAATATATCAATGAAATTGACTCTGGGCAAAGTCTAGAAGTGACAGATTACTGTATATATGATGCAAAACAAAGTATTATAAACTCAGTAAAAATAAACAGCATAAATGCGTACATATTGCATAATCAATACACACGTGTAAAAATACTGCATCAGATTATTGCCGATACATTGTTATGTCAAATATCATAACACTAAGATTACAGAAATATAGGTGTACAAAAAAGTTCTGAGCTTTTTTTTGTAAAATTCAATCTTTATTCAAAAACAAACAAAAAAATATTAATCAGCGAAATATTCCCCGTTTGCATCAACGACCTTTTGCCATCTTTCGGGTAGCTTGCGAATTCCTTGACGATAGAAGCTCACCGGCTTCGAAGCGATAAAGTTATCAATGCATTTTCGTATCTCTTCAAATCTCACGAAATGTGTATCAGCCAATGATGCTGCAGCGATCGGAATAGGTAGTAATCGGAAGGCGCCATGTCTGGGCTATACGCCGCGTGCGGGAGAGGTTCCCAGCCTAACGCAAAGATATGGTCCTGAGTCGCTTTCGCAACATGTGGTCGAGCATTATCATGAAGCAAGATCACTTTACGACATCCTTGGCCAGTAAATGATCTCTTTTCTTCTAATGCATCGCTCAAATTGGTCAATTGTTGTTGGTAGTGATCTGCCGTGATTGTTTCACCCGGTTGTAACAACTCGTAATACAACACACCTTTCCAATCCCACCAGATACAGAGCAAAACCTTCTTGGCGTGGATATTGGGCTTTGGCGTCGATGTCGAAGATTGACCAGGGTCAACCCATGATTTTCTACGTTTAGGGTTATCATAAAGAATCCACTTTTCATCGCCTGTAATGATTTTGTGCAGAAAATCTTTTTTCCGAAACTTTGAAAGCAAAGTGAGTGCAGTGTCACGCCGAGGATTTTTGTTGTCTTCGGACAATTCATGCGAAACCCATCTGCCTTCCTTCTGAACCTTTCCCATCGTATGTAAACGTACGGAAATGGTTTGCTGCGTAACGCCAAGCTGTTCTGCAAGCTCTTTTTCAGTTTGCGCAGAGTTTATATCCAGCAGTGCTTGCAATTCGTCCGTTTCAATCTTTTGACGGCGTCCAGCACGCGGTTCATCTTCAAGACTGAAATCTCCTTGGCGAAATTTTTGATACCATCTTTTACATGTAGTACTTACAACGTTCTCTCCATATGCAGCACAAATCATTGCAATGGCTTCAGCAGCATTTTTCTTCAGATGAAACGCGAAATGGATGGAAAATCGAATATGCTCTTTTGTTATTGCCATCGTGAACACTACTAATTTTTGAAGTTATGTGCATCAAACGCCAAACCGCATGGCATTTTAGAAGGCCAAATGTCAACACTTTAAAACCGCAAAAGAGCGAGAAAATATATAAAATTTAAATTATTTCGGTTGTATGAAATCTAAAGCTCAGAACTTTTTTGTACACCTAACATATTATTATATAAATATATATATATATATATATATATATATATATATATATATAGGAACATAGCCATAATAAGCCATAATAGTTAAGGCATAAATAGTTGGTAGGATTCGGAAATTGTTATAAGCGCGAAGCTGTTGTGATCGTGTGGTCGCAGACTGAGTGTCAGATTCGTAAACAAAGAATCCCGAGTTCGAATCTCAGTCGCTTCGTTAATTTTTCTCCGAGAATATTATTTCCTACACACACACACACACACACACACACACACACACACACACACACACACACACACACACACACACACACACACACACACACACACACACACACACACACACACACACACACACACACACACACACACACACACACACACACACACACACACACACACACACACACAATATTTAAATGTGTACATTAAAATTAAATTAATTAAAATTATGAGCTTGATGAAACATCTAAACATGCTATTATTAAAATTTTAGATAAACTGTAAAGAGTAAAAAAATTCTAGATAAAAAAATTTTCATCAGTGCAACTGTTCTTGGACTATATGATTTCTATTTATCTTAATGTTTTGCGTATGTAGAGCCACGGACATCTTACCGCTATTCGATACGAGTTTCGCTGTGCATAAACCTGGCAACGAAACGAGTTATAAAAACAAGTCAGAAAGATAACGGTATAAGAACACAGAGAAAAGAGAGGGAAGACTTTCAATATTTTGCAATCGTCATCTGCTAGCGAATGAAGACGCATAAGGCTGTTGCGAAGAAACATTAGTTTAAGTCGAACTGTGTCTGTTGTCATTTGATCGATTCATTTTTAGATATACTTTGTCTTTACGCAAAATTTTTGATTCGATTTCGTGCTTTCGCATTCTTTCTTGTTCATCTTTTTATTGATTTTGTTCGGACACACCATTATTGTCTTCTGGTCTGTTTTAATCCTGTATTGAATCATATAGTTATAAAAAGGAGGAAAAGAAGAAAACCAATTCATTTCCAATCTCGGTAAATTTTTTCTTTTTACAAATAATATTTTTGAAATATCTGTATGCTGAGTGTTTGTACGGGCTTGTAATAGATACTCGAATCATTTCTCCAACTAAAGTCTTTATTTTGCGTATTACTACAATTTGCTCAGTTCGCTTACTCGATTTCGACTTCTTGTCTTTTCGCATGCTCTATTTATACAATATCAAATATTATCCTACCTAATAAGCAAATAACACGTCGTGGTCTCTCATTTGTTATCTCGCTCGCAAATATATCGATTAGTAACAGTCGTACATGTCGAGTTCGCTCACAATTCGCAACAGTTACAGATTAAATTTATTTAGTCACCAACATCCGGTCCACTAAATCCTGATTAATTTTATTTTTCATCGATAGGCAATTTACAAACTTTAGTGACTGGACGCTTGATAACATTATTTTCGGTTTGAATAGTTAACACGCGAACCCTTTTATCAACTCTCGGGTGAAGTTCGATTATTCTGCCAAGTTTCCACTGCAAGGGTGGCATATTGTCGCTTACAATTAAGACTATGTTTAACAGCTAGATTTTCTCTTTTGATTGTCCATTTGCATTTGCCTTACAATGACATTAAGTATTCGCCACTCCATCGCTTCCAAAAATGTTGAGTTATACGCTGAGTCAATTGCCATCTGTCAAGTCTGTTAATAGGGACATCTAATACATCGATATCTGGCAGACTAATAAGCGGTCCCTCTATTAAAAAATGTGCGGGCGTCAAAGCCTGTAAGTCGTTAGGATCAGAGGACAATTGATATAATACATAATGCTCTTGAATTTAAGCAAGCTTCAATTTGAGCTAAAACAGTCATAAGTTCCTCGAAAACGAGTCGCGTTTCGCTGACAATTCTTTTTAAATGATATTTACATGATTTTATTTCTGCTTCCCAAATACCACCCATGTGAGGCGCATGGGGGGGAATAAATTTCCATTCTATGCTTTGAGATGTACAATACTCCTCTATCGATTTAGAAAATGTTCTGATTGTCCGATGAGCTCTCTTTTTTGCCGACGAAATTAGTGGCATTGTCGTTATACATTTTTTGCGGATAACCTCGTCTGCTCACAAAACGGCGCAATGCAGCCAAGAACGCACTTGATGTCAACTCACTGACTGCTTCTAAATGAACCGCTTTGGTCGAAAAGCATATGAACAATGCAATATATGATTTGCGACTTCTTTGTCTTCGGCCCTTATTCGCAACTGTAACAATAGAGTCAGCATAATCAATTCCCAGTATTAGTTGACAAACGGTAACAAAATGATCGTTCCATAAACAAATAAAATAAAGCTTCAATCGCTTAACTTCGTCAATTCTTTCTCGCACAGACAGATTTAAAAATCTTTCACACAAATATATCAAATGAGAACCGCTACATATAAAACAGCGCCCGACTGTTGACACGGCTAAACTTACAGTTTGATTATTTCTAGATGTCCTTGCCTCGTTTCTTCCTGCAGATCTTGAGGCCTCGTTTCTCCCAGCGACTCTCGAATTATCAATTCTTCCTAACGACCTCGTCGTTACGAATGTTTCATTGCTTCATCTTTCATGGAGTTCACTGCCACTCCTCTATAGTTCGATTCCTCTCTTTGGAATGCGCTGCCCAATCGATCAAGCATTTACACACGTCGCTGTAAAAAGTCAAATAATAAATCGACTGTAACAGTTTGTCGACCATACTCTCTTTCCAGCGGCGCCAAGTAACTCTGTCTAGCTTCTCCACCATATATAGTATCAAAGAATCCGCCCATGTTTCACTTGTGGAACACTCCATGGATTTTACAATTCGAAGATGTTTTTGGAAATGATTTATTAATTCTTGAATATCAACGGCTGATTCTCGCTCGACCTTAGATGCTTCAAATAAACATTGAAGATGTCTTCGCTTTAAAGCTTTCTTATCTTCGTAACGGTTTCTTAAAAGATTCCAAGACACTTCGTAGTTCTGTGCCGAAATCTCGATTGATTCGATGATTTTTGCCGCGCTTCCCGTCAATGCACCGACCAAATATTGCAGCTTTTGAATTGCCGATAAATCGCTGTTATGAATTAATGCGGTAAAGATATCAGAAAACCGTGTCCAGTCCTCTATTTCTCCCGAAAAGATTGGCAAATTGATTATCGGCAGTTTGACTCTGGTATCGATCTGAACCATTTGAATTTAACGCTCTAATTACTTCTGTCTGCTGCTCTATTACTTGTGCAAGTGATTCGCTACCATTAGTTGTACTTACAGTCGGTTTAATTGCAGCAGTCCATCTCGACAATGTTGCACTCAATTCTACGTATCGTTCTTCAAATATATCGTCTTCTCGTTGATCTTCAATTGGCAGCTTATTCTTCTCGATAACGCATATCAATTGCCGCTGTATTTCGTTAAATTCCTTGTACACTTGCTCTAATTTTTTTGAATATATTGTGACCGTTTCGATGCTCGGCGATGTTCTCTGGTTTGCCACATTTTCCACAAACTTTCAAATATGTGTTTGTTTTGCCTTGATATATCCTCGTTGGCGGTGTAATTCTTGCGCGCTCATCTTCGCAGTTGCTTAATTATTAATCGTAATTGTTAATTGCCTTATTCTCAATCCGGCTCGAAGGACCATGTACGGGCTTGTAATAGATACTCGAATCATTTCTCCAACTAAAGTCTTTATTTTGCGTATTACTACAATTTGCTCAATTCGCTTACTCGATCTCGACTTCTTGTCTTTTCGCATGCTTGTCTATTTATATAATATCAAATATTAGCCTACCTAATAAGCAAATGACACGTCGTGGTCTCTCATTTGTTATCTCGCTCGCAAATATCGATTAATAATACATGTAGAGTTCGCTCACAATTCGGAGCAACAGTTACAGATTAAATTTATTATTTAGTCACAACAGAGTTATTATTATATTTATAAATATAATGTCTCAGGTAAAGTTTAGTTTCTTATCAATTTAAATACTGTAATGCTTTTAAAAAAGATTGCACTTTAAAATACAATCGTGTTAGTGATAACGAATCGTGTTAGTGATAATGAAATTCAATCCTAGTCCAAAGATTAGTTTAACAGTAAACAAGCCGTTATGTATACACTTCGTTGAATAATTCAAGAATATATAATCTACATTATATTTATGTCAAAAATGCAATAAAGAAAATTTTGAAAGTTATGATACAGAGAAGTTCTTTTTTGTTCTCTTGCTCATATAAGATAGTCGGTAAATACATCACCAACCTTTTTTAATCTTTATAAATAGACAAATAAAACAAATTTTACTTAAATAAAAGTATTCAATATTTCTGATAATTTTTCTGAAATATTTATGATAAAATAGACTGTTTAAAAAATCTTGGATTTTATTAAGTATATTGGATCGGCATAACAGTTTGACCTTGTCAAATAAAAAACTGTTATATCCATCTAATGTAATAATGCTGTTTAATAGTCAACAACTTTTCTAATTAATATGTTTCTTTTTAATTTTTTTTTTAATGTTTTGTTTTCGAGATATCTTGTCATTTCAGGATTATTTGAATACTCTGTATACTCTTTGATAATTTTGCACTCTATCAGTAATTTTAAAAGACTTGAGTTTAATTTTAAATGCATGAGTTGATTCGTTGCTTAAAAGATAAGATATGTTATCGTCTTCACATCCCTACTTTTACTCCTTGTATTTTTATATTATTATTATTATTATTATTATTATTATTATTACAATGAATATATCTTGGAAAGTTGGAAAAATTATTTCAAATATCCAAGATCATCAGATTCAGTTAGTCGAGTCAGTTATTAACAGCTTCAGTCAAACCTCTAGTGAATATCGAAATTTCTAGATGACAACATAAGTTGGGTAATTAAAATTAAAAGAATTAGTGTTCTGAAATCTTATTTTGATTCGAGCTCGTGAATTTTCATTAATATATAAAATATTGAATAAATCATGATACACAAGTGGCAAGTTTACTTATACTTTTTCTTCTTTTCTTCAAATAATTGTTGATTTTATTATGCAAGCCTTCGTGCTTATATAAAATGCTTATATAAGAGAATAAAACCAAAGAATAAAATTAATATGTTTTGTAAGGTTGTACAGAGAATAATTGTTATCATCATTTAAAGATAAGGTAAGATAAGATAATATTTAAAGATAATCATTTAAAGATAAAGCTGAATGAATCAGTTTTGCGTTGGAGAATTTTGAAAAAAAATTTTCGTGGATGAGGATAACATAAAATAAAGACACAAAAATAGTGTATAATAAAAGAAATAATTTCTTCAAAATGAAACATTATACTTTATTTATTAGAAAAAAATTTTATTCGTCTCGTTTGCATTCAATATTGGCGCGCATTCAATATTGATATTTAAAGTTATTCCATTAAAACATCAAAAATCTTGAAATTTTGAGCAAATTTGTGTTTGTATTACTAATTTATACCAAAAATTAAATATTAAATGTTATTTTAAAAATTAAATGTATTTTATTTGTTAATTTGATCTTTTGTCTCAATGACTTTTCTATACCTACAACTACACATCGACCTACATATAATCTAATATAACTATATATTTTGTGTTCATAGAATTAAATCGTGCATCCAACTGATGTCCAATATGGAGACATGTTTGGCTAATGCTGCAAACTTTACAGCTGCAGTGGGTGATTCTTCTGCGAATGTCTTCATATATCTGATACAAACGCTTTTAATGGCGCAATGTAGCTTGAACGATGATATTTATCCTCCAGACCGTTCAGAAGAAATTGCGATTTCCGATACAGAATTTGATTTCGTAATCGTGGGTGGTGGAAGCGCCGGATCTGTGCTGGCCAATCGTTTGAGCGAAATAGAAAACTGGAAGATATTACTGATCGAAGCTGGTGAAAATCCCTCACTGTTTAGTGAAGTTCCCGGGCTTTTTCCCTCGCAATTACAATCACCGGAGGATTATGCCTACAATGTTGAAAATGAGAAATTCGCTTGCCAAGGTTACAAAAACAAGACGTGTAAATGGTCAAAAGGCAAAGCTCTTGGTGGCTCTTCGACGCTAAATGCCATGCTTTATATTTACGGTAGTGATGAAGATTACAATGAATGGTCCCGCATGGGTAACGAAGGCTGGAGTTATGATCAAGTTCTGCCATACTTTAAGAAATCTCAAAGCTGCGGTCATGAACGTAACGACATGTGGCAAAGCAAATATTGCGGTTATGGAGGACCGTTGCGTATCAGATATTACAATTATAGCCAACCAGATGTATATGAAATGATTTTTAACGCCGCTCGCGACTTAGGTGTGCCTATTCTAGATACCATCAACAGTGACAAATTTGTCGGATACGGCATAGCTCAAGGAACTTTGGATAAAGGTCGTAGAATGAGCGTCTCGAAAGCCTATCTGTCGCCGATCAGGAATAGGAGCAATCTTTACGTGATGAAGTCCACTCGAGCTGACGCTATTCTTTTGGATAATACTCGAGCAATCGGGATTCGCGTGACTTTAAAGAATAAAAAATCGATCAACATAAAAGTCTCAAAAGAGGTAATCCTATCGGCTGGTAGCATCGCCAGTCCGCAACTCTTAATGCTTTCCGGTATTGGGCCCGAAAAGCATCTACGCGAAATGGGAATATCTAGTGTTGTTGATTTACCTGTTGGCAAAAATCTTCAAGATCATGTTACGTGGTACGGCTTACATTTAATCTATAAGAATGAGAGCGCGACACCAAAGCCATCATCTAAGTACATTTTAGACATAGCTTACAAGTACTTATTGTACAATCAAGGACCTTTGGCAAGTAGCAGTGGCTACGATCTCATGGGTTTCGTCAATGTACATGATTTAGAAGCAAAATATCCCGACATTCAATTTATTCATCTCCATATATCGCAATGGCATGAGTACGAGATGATAAATATTCTTAACAGCTTGCACATAGATACAGAGATAGCTCGGGAGATGGCGCAAATTTTGACAGAAGCAGACATACTTCAACCTTTATCAGTTCTATTAAAACCGAAGAGCGTTGGTGAAATATTGTTACGTAGCAAAAATCCAGCAGATCCTGTTAGAATCTATGCTAATTATTTCTCCGAACAGAAAGATGTAGACACAATGTTGAAATCCTTGGACTTTTTAAAGAAGATGCTCAACACCGAGACGTTCAAACGTCACAAAGTGCGGCTGCGTCATCTGGACATTCCTGATTGTCGTTACGCAAAACCTGATTCCGATGAATATTGGAGATGTAACTTGCGACATATGTCGTCCACGCTTTTCCATCCCGTAGGAACAGCAAAGATGGGTCCTCAAAACGATCCAACAACCGTCGTGGATTCTCGATTAAAGGTTCACGGAATACAAAAACTGAGAGTCATTGACGCATCTATTATACCAACAATTACTGGAGGAAATACGAACGCGCCGACGATAATGATAGCCGAAAAAGGTGCAGATTTCATCAAGGAGGACTGGATGGTTATAGAAGATAAAGATGAATTGTAGAAGAAACATAAATTATGCTATTTACATACAAACATCTTTTGTGTCTTTTTTTTTCTTTCCTTCCTCTTAATTTCTCATATGTAAAAAGTTAACTAAGTATATATTTAAATATATGAAAGATAAGCGTAAGAGAGTGAGTGAGCGAGTGTATATTTTGTGTGTGTGTGTGTGTGTGTGTGTGTGTGTGTGTGTGTGTGTGTGTGTGTGTCGCGCTAACTTATCAATTTTAAATTAAAGATGATTATTCGCGCAATTTTACATTAGAACAAATCTTTAATTAAATAAATTTTAAAGAAATAATCAAAATAATAAATAATCGAAATAATCAAAAGCATTTCTTATCGTTAGCCATGCTGTGATAAACAAAAAAGATTATAAAAATGTTAGAATTGTTTTTTATCTTATTATTTTATTCATTATCTTTATCCTTGATAGAATTGTCATGACGCACGTTAAATAAAATCAAAATTTAAAATGTCTAATCAGGATAGAGAAAACGTAATATCTAGTCTCTTTTATTTTTCGTCGCTTATAATTATTTGGAACAATTGAAAATACATTCAGCGGAACAAAGCGATCAGTATACGATCGGTGATTATTGGTCTTTCCAGTGCACGTGACATGAACTATAGGTAAATACCTATACTGTAATATGTATACTGTATACTGTATACTGTATACTGTAATAAAATGCGCGCATATACGCTTTACGGAATCCAGCCCTTGTTTCTTTACACCATATCTGACACCATATCTTACGGCCTTAACATTGCTTATAAGCACTGTCTATAAGCGATAAACTTAGTCGATAATGCCCGATTCCACCAATGTAGATTAATTTTAATCTCGGTTCAACTTACTCTTCATCTTTTTATTTTAATTCTAAGAATTATAAATATCTTTTATTATGCCATGCATTTCACGTGTAATGAGCCTTATAACTAGACATATAATGTAGACCCCGCATACCATATATTCTTCTATACCACCAGTTGGGTTTGGCAGAACGATGAGAGAAGCAAAATATCGAGGAATATCTGTCCTTTACTGCGCACGCATTATTGACAAATAAAAATGGCCTACTCATCTGATATCCGTAGCAATATACTTGTATTTAAAATGAAATAATATATTTTTAAGTAATATTTTATTGAATATGAGAAAGAAGGTTTTAATAGAATAAAGCTATAAAGAATAATATAACTGTCCATCACGACTGTCATACAACCTGTCAATAGATTATCGCAGTAATGCTGTTATCAGTCTTTAGCATTTCGCAAGTTCATCATTTACAAAGTAGCAATAACGCCAATCACAGTACTCTTCTCTATTATATAAGATTATATAAAATATGGATATATAAAATTTGGATATTATATAATAGATTAGATATTATATAATTTTGTATAAATGTGTTTAAATTCTTTGAGAATATATCAAATTCATGATTGAGTAAGATTTTTTTGTAACAGATAAGATGATAAAGATTGAAACTAATTGTTTTGTGAATAAAAATTCATTTTTTTAATGAACTTTTTTATATTATTTTTTATTATTCTATTATTATAATTTTTGAATAATATAATAAAATACAAATAAATAAATATATGAATAAAAAATATTTATAATAATTTTAATAAAATAAAGTTTGGACAAAATCAAAAATAAGAATTGTTTATAATTACACAATTTAAAATAAAATATAAAATTTAAGATAGAACAAAAGTAATTATTTACAATTTTAATTTTTGACGTGACATTCGTTATCTTATTTCAGCGGTCGGCAAGTGAGCATTGCTCGCGGGCGCTCAATGCCCGCGGGCAACAGTCGAGCGCGCTGGGGCTAGCGTTAGTGTCGGTCCACAATAAATATTTAATCTTTAAGCCGTAAGAAATTGACCAATCATAGTCGATTATTCTTTTCATATTTGATTATAATTGGTCAATTTCTTACTTCTTAAAGCTTAAATCACCTATTGTGGACCGACACTTAGGCGGCTAGACGCAATAAAGTGAGGAGAGGGGATAGCAGGAACGTCTGTTCGTTGAACGTGCTATTCAAGGAGTAAAAAAATATTATGTTGCACAAATTCAGACCCAGAATTAGCAACTAAATTAGTAACTATCTATATTTTAAATAAACCATTCTTACAATAATATTAAATAAGCAACTTTTATAACATTTAATTAATATTTGATTCATATTCAGTTTTCCGATATTATATATGATATATCAGGTATTATCGTTTTGGCACAACTTAAAATTATTGCATTTAAATATGAATCTGTTAACTGTTTGCGTAATCGTGATTTATTTAATTTCATAATAGAAAATAATTGTTCACATGAATATGTAGAACCGACTTATCTTTCATTTCTAAAAATTATTAAAATAATTATTTCTCCGCGTAAATAAAAGAAAGAGTTTTACCTCGACTAAGCCATCGTGTTTCGCAAAAATAGGAGATATCAGTATAATCTGACTCTAAAGAAGATAAAAATTCGTGAAATTGACGATGATTCAATCCAGTAGTTCTAATAAAATTTACAACTTTGATTACAATTTTCATTACTTCGTCATACTTTAAAGATGTTGCACATAATGCCTCTTGATGGATGATACAATAGATCGAATGTATTTCTTGTTTTGATTGTGCTAGTTTAGACTTTAAACATCCTACGAAGCCCATATTGTGTCCAATCATTGCACCATCAGTAGCAACTGAAGTTAATTTATCCCAAGATAGATTTATGTTTTCTATTGCTTCTTCAACGCTAAACAATATATCTTCTCCAGTCGTAGTATCTTTCAGAGGTGTTATATTTAAAAGTTCCTCAGTAATAGAGAGGTTGCTATTCACATCACGAATAAAAATTGCCAATTGTGCAATATCGATATCAGTACTCTCATCGAGAGCTAATGAAAAAGCAATAAAATTGTTTGCTTTTAGTCCGATCTTTAGTCTTCCGACATTATATTTCTTTAAATTCATAATGGTTCCACAGATCAAACATTGCGCTTGATTGTCATGCTTCATTATGAACCACTTCTTTTCCCATGAAGAACTTGAACTTAAGGTTCTTTTCCTTTGATTATCCATTACAAACGTTAAATTATAAGATTGCAAATGTGTCTGACTGTTCTAAACAAGAGACAATTTGATTATACTCTTGCTTAGTTATTGTTTTTTTTTTTTATTTTGAGCATTTAGCAGATTAATATTAGCAGATGTTTATTTTGAAATTGTTGGAAGTTTTCTTCACAGAAAAAGGACTGTTCTTTTTGATTTAAAAATATAATTTTAAAGCGCTAAGTTAAACGTGATATATGTATTCATAATTTTATGGTTGTATTGTAAGTTTATATTTTAATACATTGTTATTGTTTATATTGTTTTATTTTCTTTGTTATATTTAAATTTTCGTTAAACATATTTAAATGTATTAATTATATAATTTTTAATTTAGCACAAATTTTGACAACTCACAATATTTAAAAATAGAGATAAGCATTTTAATTAAAATTTTCCTATAATGAATGCTTATTATTATTATTATTATTATTATATAGGACAATCAAAACATGCTAGAGCATATTTCTTTATTTGACTAATAAAAAAATTAACTAGATATAAGTTGAATTCATAAGAATTTAATGCATTTTAATTTTATCCTATATATATTACAATATATTTTTGCATATTTTCTCTTTAAACGATTTAGATAAATTGTTATAAAAAAATTTTATGATGTTACAAAGATTTAAGTACTAGTAATTTAAGACTACACTATCGTTCATATATACACGCAACACTATTTTTGTAAGTGTGAAATGCGGAACTTTATCCCAAAATACTAAAAATATTAGATACGCTCCTGAGATATGCACAACAGGCGAGCGCTCGCGGATGCCCGTGCTCAATTTCAGCGTTTTGCTGATCCCTGTCTTACTTCATAATCACTTATATTTATTCAGTCACTAAGAAAATGTTGCAATATGAAAAATGAAAAATAATAATACGTTATTATGTTTAGATATACTGTAAAGTAGTTTTTATAGAGAAAGTAAAAAATTGACTATAAATTTACTATAAATGTAATTCTTTACGAAGGAATATATCAAAATTAAATATGAGTGTATTCAAAATATATATTCTATTATATTATTGTTATTCACAAATTAAAGTCAAATTACAACAGATTATCTACTTATCATTAAAAATATTTAAGTTTGGACTGACTCTTTATCTGTTACTAGTTTAAATTAGCAAATCGTCATTTTATAATCGTCCCTTCTTTCTCCTACTTGGAAATATAGAAGGTTGTATTTCGACAGGCTTATGACGATTGTAAAGAGTGTATATTTTGTACAAAAATCACAAATCCATATTTTTCGTAATTAATATTATTTTAATAATAAGTATAAAAAATTAATATACAATTTTAATAATAACTTAATAATTTCATCCTTCATTATTTAAGATAATTTGTTTGAGAATTTCAATGGTATAACATAAAAATATAACATAATAATAAATATTGTAAGACCAGAAATATTAATTCATAAAAATATTTATATCTTATAAATTTAAAAAATAAGCATAGCAAAAGATCAGTACAATAATAGATTCAATATTTACTTTATAAGAAAATCTATAATAAAGATCGTAATCCAAAATTTTATTTGAAATATTTTCATAATTTAATAAGAAAAATTGTCCTTGCGATTTCTACATGCTTTCCGCTTACAAGATTTTTAAAATATATCACTGTATGTAATACATATGGCAAATAAATTCGTATCATGGAATCGAAGTGAAAGGACAAAGTCAGTCACGAAAAAGTCTGAAAATCATACAGCGAAAGTAGAACTGCGCGGACGCATAGGCACATATAATCTACATTAAAAATACTTTCAAAAAATTTGAAGTGTATATACTACATGTAAATACATACACATACAATCCCGTATAATATAATCTTATGTAGAAATTAATATAAATCAGTATGCATATATGCACACACACACACACACACACACACACACACACACACACACACACACCACACACACACACACACACATGCGCGTATACATCTACATATTCAATACAAGAAATTTGTCGCCTAACTATGTATATATATATATATATATATATATATATATATATGCATGTATATGTATATGTGTATGTATATGTGTGTATATATAATTGTATTCATACTTATATACAATATATATAAAAGTTTCAAATGTTATGTAATATATATATATATATATATATATATTACATAACATTTATATTAATTTAAATAAATATATATATATATATATATTACATATAATATATATATATATACACATACACATGTATATATATATATATATATATGTGTATATATATATATACAATTATATATATATATGCATGTATATGTATATGTGTATGTATATGTGTGTATATAATTGTATTCATACTTATATACAATATATATAAAAGAAAAGTTTCAAATGTTATGTAATATATATATATATATATATATATATATATATAAAACATTGGAATATATAACATTGGAATGTTTTTTTTTCTAGACTTTATTCAGATTTCAAACGAATGTCAAAATTTTACATTATTAATCTTATTTTTAATTTTTCCTAAACTTAAGATTAATCATGCATCTTAGGAAATTAATACGAGAACAGTTATAATCTTTCAGTATGGTGGTGGTAAGTCTTCATGGTTTATATAGCCAACATAATGCTTAAAGTTTCAGTCTTTCGCTTTCTCTGCCACGTCAAACTGTCCGATCGCGTAACAACGTCTCAATACCACGTGCATTTGATTCTGTTTTATCTTTTTGAAATATCAAATACCAATGTCAATGTAAAGCAATACACAAAATATTGATGTGAAAAATGAAAATTAGTGGTACTTCTGATATAGCATCATCGAATAGATTATATACAAAGATTATGAACAAACAATGAAATGTAAATGCATTTAATGTAAGTTATTAATATGTTTATACGACATACTCACACACACACACACACACACACACACACACACACACACGCGCGCGTACACACAAAATCATAAATTACACAATTTTGATTAATTTAATCAAACAATTATCAAGTTCAAATTTTTTAAGTTTAATTCAACTTAAAATATATTTATGTTTAAATAAATATTAAAATTTATATAAAACTGTTTAATTATATTCGTTTTTGGTCACAGACATTTAAAGCGTTATAGAATTCATTAAATATGTCAAAATACGCTACAATACATAAAATGAAAAAGCCAAAGAAAAAAACATAAACATATATTCAAATATTTCATTCAATAACATTTAATATTACTCTAAGATAATTTATTTTAGATAAACAAATAATGTAGCAATATTTCAATAATACAATATTTCACAATCTTACTTAACTATCTTTTAGAATCGATATTTCTTTCTCTAATTGTGGATTATTTAACCAAAATTTAGAATCAATTTTTCCATAATTAAATTATTCAAAAAACTTCAGCAGTTTCCAAGTTATAATTTATTTATTAAATTATAATATGAATGACTAATATTTCACAAAGGATTTTTCGAAAAAAATACGAATGTAAATACAGTAATAAAAAATTTCGTAGTTCTTATTTACTTTCAAGGAAACTTTAATAAATACATATGTATTAATTACAAAAACATATTTAATATTAAAAGACAGAAAACTTTTATTTAATATAAATATACAATTAATTATTCTCCTTGATATTTTTGCAAAACAAATTAAATCTCTAAATTAATCAAAGAATCCACACGTAAAAAAGTTCACAAATTTCAAAACAAATAATTTGAATCATAATTTTAATTTTTTAGAAATATCAATTTCCAAAAAAAAAAGAAATAAAAAAGTAAAAAAAAATATATATATTTTTTCAATTAGAAAATACAAAAAACGAAAACGAATTGGATTATAACACAAGTTCATTTTCTAAATCGTTGCAATATTCATGTACATACACATACATACGTACATACGCGCGCGGACGTGCTTGCACGCGCGCATATAATGTTCAATAAAGTAATTTATGATTAAAAATTCCAGATTATTTTAATATTTCAAATTTATAAATTTTCATTTATAATTTATCAACTTTCTTCACTCAGTCATGTTTTCTATCATTGCCCTGAATTATACTTACTTATATTATTTATTTATTGATATAAGCGAGTAGAGATTGCTTAAGTGACTATGGGAGTCACCTGAGGGGAAATGTGTTTAATCCGTTACATGAATGCTGTTTCAGAGATACCTTGATTCAAGATACTTAGATTCACGAATTACATAAAATTTAATTGTTCAATTTTGAAATTTTATTTTACACAAGCTAAGAATAACTATTCATTAACATTCCGAATTTTTTATTTTTTATAATACAAATAATATTTTAGTCAGCAATCTATTTTTTTATTCACTAAGTATATATGTCATTTGAATTTGTAATGGCAAATTAATTAAAAATTAGATTTTTTATTAGTCGTGAAACTTTAGAACTTATACAGAACATTATTGAAGATAATATTAATATTAGATTAGCATTATATAATATTAGATTAATATTAGAATATAGCAATAGACTAACAGTTGCAAATACATATTAGATATTAGACTTATTTAAAAGAAAAGAATTTAAAAGATACGTATCAAATAATAAATCAAATTATAAATCAATATATCTATTGTAAAAGATGAATCATCAGTAAGGAAACATAAATACATAAACATAATAAAAAACACAAAACAATTTTATCACATATCAATCTTATAGAATAATCTCATTATTAAAGATTCAATCACCAATAAAAATCATCATTTTATCTCAATGAATAAAATAAATTCTTATTTTATATTTTCAGATTTTTGTACACGATCTCAAAGAGAAATATTTCGACATTTTTAATAATAATCAAAACGCACATTGGCATTATTACAATAATTGGTTGATTTGCAATAGAACATTAAGCAATCTCTGATACGTACATGTGTCTGGCTCATTCCCTTCTGGTGTGATTACAATTTCTAGGCTGATTACAATTACAATGAGTACAAATTAATATGAAATCGTATCGGATAAGGCGAACGATAAAATAAAGTAGATTTTCGTTATATTAAAAATAATTTTCAATAAAATACACTCGATAAAAAAGAAGACAGTACAAGAAGTGAACTGTGTTTGTAAACTCGGTTATTTGAATGTGTTTTACACGTAATCAATATTAATTGAAAGTACGACCAGACCAGAGCGCGACATGAGCGTCGCGACAGTAATCGGTGCCGCTATAAAAGCAGCTACTGTCCTCCTTGGCGTCAGCATCGGCAAAATAACTATAATCCCGGTACTCATTGCCACGCTCGCATATTTCAATTACGATCTCATGGATCCAGAAAATCATCCGCGTGTGACAAAGCAATTGAGAGAAGACTACGACATAATAATAGTCGGAGGTGGTTCAGCAGGCAGTGTGCTCGCCAATCGATTGACTGAGAATCCTGAATGGAACGTGCTCTTATTGGAAGCCGGAGGTCACGAAACTGAAATAACCGACGTACCGATACTCTCATTGTATTTGCACAAGAGTAAAGTCGATTGGAAGTATCGCACACAGCCACAGAATTCGGCATGTCTGGCAATGGTCGATCATCGATGCTGTTGGACCAGAGGCAAGGTATGTAGAAAAAAATAGCCAAGCTTTAAGAGCGTATAAAAATATCAAGATCACAAATGATAAAGTAAAAGCTATATATATTTTTTGTAGATATTTTATACTTAGTAGAAAAGTATGCCCGAGAAGGAAAATTTGTCCGAAATTTCAGATATTTTATAAAAAACCTTCACTCTTATGACAATAATTTGTATGACCTAATACATCAAAAGACACGGTAGTATCTTGCGCAAAACACAGCAAGTATATTTATAAGTGTAGAACCGACGAGTTATAAGTATCTGAAATTATCGGATCTTAGAAATAACTGGCTTGATCTACCTTCTAATAATCAATAGTTTATTACTTCAAAACTTTCCAAGCCAAGAAGTGACTCTGGTTTACAAACATTTCCTTATCCTCATTCATCCTTCCGTATTCTAGTTTATCCAATCTTATTCTACCTTATTCTATCTTATTCTATCTCAAATATACAATTATCACATTGTATAATATCACCTCTTCTATCTATTTACTTATCCTATTATTATACAATATCTGCAGTTTATTGTTTATCACATTTTCTACCAATCCTACATTCCTGTATCATATCTATTATATATTTCTTTTATTTTATCCATCATTTTTATCTTTTACTTTTTCTTTTCTAATTATATTTAATATATTTTCTCTTTCTTGCTACAACTTCCTCAATACATTACGTTTCACCTCATATAATATGTCACTTCATGTCTATTCTTTTCCATCTTTTCTCTACGTTATTCCCTAACACATCTATTAAGCTGGCCCAGGCACTTTTATTATTAGGTAATCGGGAGTGGTTCTCAAGGATTGAGGATGGAACAATAAAATCGAGAATTGAGCAACAAATTACCAACAAATTCGCGCTAAAAGAATATGTCATATTTTTTTATATTTTTTATTTTTTTTAATTATGCCAACTTTAATCTAAACTTAAATTAGCACAACCATGTTTTCTCCAAATCGACTGAAGCAACAAAATCGGGAATTGAGCAACAAATTAGCAACAAAATAGCACAAAATTCCTGTGTTAATTTTATACGATTGTGCTAAAGTGGCTATACCAACGTAATAGACGTTTCCCTAACTCTTCAAATCATCCTTTACTATTCTGACACGATTCCATATTATATCAGATCCATATAATATCAATCTGTAGTGATAAATATATTATCAATCGTCGATCTTTCTCTTCTGAATCCTGTCTGACTTTTTATCAATATCTCCTTATCTTTCTATCTCTCCAGTCTTTTCCTTAAAATTTCAGCATAAATCTTGTACGCCGAGCATAATAATAAAATTCCTCTATAATTATCTGTTTTTTATTTTCTCTCTTGTGTAAGTATCACGATATTCATTTTTCGATACCTCGATATATTTTCTTCCTTTCACTTGTTTTAACAACTCCTCCTTTCTTTTTACTCTTTCTCCTCCAAATTTCCATGCCTCCATTGGAATTCCATCTACTCCGCACGCAAGATCAAATATTTAATAGCACGGTGATTTATTAGATTTTTAGATGCAAATAAAACTGATAAAATAATGCATACAAAAGTTATGTTGAAAAATCAAATTAACTAATTAATTCGTTCGCTAGACCGAACGATGTTGCTGTACTTTGCGCAATATTCACAGTCGATTAAATAATACTTGTATTATTCTTGGAGGTTCTTGGGGGATCCAGCGTATTAAATACAATGCTCTATATTCGCGGAAATAGACGCGACTTTGATGAGTGGAAGAATCTCGGAAATCCTAATTGGGGCTACGAAGATGTTTTACCATATTTTTTAAAGTCTCAAGATCAAAGAAATCCTTATTTAGCACGCAATACAAAATATCATAGTACAGGTTCGTACGCTTTGTTACCTTCGTACATGCATGCATGCGTGCGTGCGTGCGTATTGTGTGTGTGTTGTTGTGTTTGTGTGCGTGTGTAATAAAACATAACATCTTTATTATTTCACATTTCCCACAACTTTTCAGGAGGATATTTAACCGTGCAGGATAACCCTTATGTCACTCCATTGGGCGTAGCGTTTCTTCAGGCAGGTGAGGAGATGGGTTACGACATTCGTGATGTTAATGGTGAGCAGCAAACTGGTTTTGCGCTCTTTCAGTTTACAATGCGACGGGGCGCTCGATGCAGTACTGCCAAAGCATTTGTGCGACCTATTCAGCTTAGAAAAAATTTTCATCTCTCTCTATGGAGCCATGTGACTCGAATGCTGATAGACCCGCGGACTAAAAGGGCGTATGGGGTAGAATTCATTAAAGACGGTCGTAAACAGGTGGTGTTCGCCAAGAAAGAAGTGATTCTCTCAGCCGGTGCTATTAATAGTCCGCAGTTATTAATGCTCTCAGGGATAGGGCCGCGTATACATCTTGAACAATTGGGAATCCCCGTAATTCAAAATTTACCTGGAGTCGGACAGAACTTACAGGACCACATAGCAGTTGGGGGTCTTTCATTTCTAATCGATTATGAGATTAGTATAGTAATGAATCGAATGGTGAATTTAAACACGGCGCTGAGATATGCTATTACCGAGGACGGCCCCTTGACATCCAGCATTGGCCTCGAAGCAGTCGGCTTTATCTCTACCAAATATGCCAATCAAAGCGACGATTGGCCTGACATCGAGTTCATGTTGACATCCTCCGGACTCACCTCCGACGGTGGCACCCATGTAAAAAATGCTCATGGTTTAAGCGACGAATTTTATAATGAAGTGTATCGTAAAATCGACAATCACGATGTTTTCGGAGTGTTTCCGATGATCCTTAGGCCGAAATCACGCGGATATATTCGATTAAAATCCAACAAACCCTTGGATTATCCGTTGCTTTATCATAATTATCTGACTCATCCAGATGACGTGGCAGTGCTTCGCGAAGGGGTCAAAGCGGCTATCGCCTTTGGTGAGACCAGTAGTATGAGAAGATTTGGTTCGAGATTTTATAGCAAACCATTACCAAATTGCAAAGACATTCCATTGTTTACTGATGAGTATTGGGACTGCGTTATTAGGCAGTATACTATGACGATTTATCACATGAGTGGTACCGCCAAAATGGGCCCGTCCACTGATCCAATGGCAGTTGTGGATCCGGAGCTCAGAGTCTACGGAATTACGGGACTACGAGTGATCGATGCATCCATCATGCCGCTCATCACTAGTGGCAACATAAATGCACCTGTCATTATGATTGGCGAAAAAGGCGCCGATTTGATAAAAGCAAGATGGATGCAATTGCCTCGCTTCAAGAGAGACAATGTTACCACCGCTATTGCTTGAAACGTTTATCGATTGCATAATTGCATAATATATTATACGTACAGAGACGGCTAATTGAGAGAGAAATCAAATAAGAGCTTTAATTGATAGCATTATGTACTTTCTACACAAAAATTAGTCTTAAATTTGAGATGTGAATAGCTTACAGAAAGAAACTAAAAAGAAAACAAATTAAGAAAACAATGTTATTTGTATTTGTTCTTATATATATAAACTTTCCCATGTAGAATTTGTTTATAAAGCACAAACATTTAGAAATTTATATTTTCTCAATATAATAACAATAAAACTTGTACTCGACTTGCTTCAAAAAGAAAGTGTTGTGCTCAGGAACATGATAAGAATATTTCTAAAAATTCAGCATTGACCTTCATATTAAAGAAGTTAGATTTTTGAGATATTCATTACAGTTAACATTTAACAAATTTATTAAATTTTCATATTCGCGTGGAAATTATCAAAAAGATGAGAAATTAGACATAAATGTTGCGTACAAGATTTGCCATGATTGTGCCAGAAGTCATGTCATTACATATAATAAAAATGATGATAAATAAAATCTTTAAACAATGAATGTGTTTCATTTTTTAGACAAAAATCTTATTATAAATAAAATAATTTTAATCCTCTTATTAATCTTCTTTTAAACTGATTTCTTCGAAATAAATTATTCTAAAATATTTCAGATATTTAATTATTTTAGTATTAATTTGAGATTTTTTTGATAAAGAAAATAAAAATTTCTTATTTGCAAAATTTCTTAAAACTGTCTTTAATAAATAAATGAATAATATATAATATAAAGAATATTATTTTCTTTCTAAGAGCGGTAATACATATAATACCAGGTGTATGCATAAGTTTTTTCCGGTTTAACTAAGAGATGTCGCCAGCGAAAAGTACGCAGCGTATTAATTTGACACATACATCATTTTGTTCGTCTGACATTTAAAATTACAAACACACACAAGTTGAGTCCGTCAAAAACTAGCGTCTTTGTTTTATCGTTCAGTGATCATGTCGAGTTTTGTGCCTGAAAAAGAACATTTGCGGCACGCATTGCTTTTTTTATTTAATCAAAAGAAAAAGGCTGTTGAAAGTCATCGTTTGCTGGTAGAAACATATGGTGAACACGCTCCATCGATTAGAACATGTGAGACATGGTTTCGACAATTTAAAAGTGGTGATTTCAATGTGAAAAACAGTGAGCGCTCTGGTAGACCACAAAAATGCGAAGACGAGCAATTGCAGGAGTTATTGGATGATGACCCAACTCAAACTCAACGGCAATTAGCAGAAGCATTACATGTATCACAAGAAACAATCAGCAGACGTTTACGAGCAATGGGAAAGATCAATAAACTCGGTAAATGGGTCCCACACGATTTGAATGAACGTCAAATGGAAAATCGCAAAGTCACTTGTGAAATGCTGCTTCAACGCCACGAAAGGAAATCATTTTTGTATCGAATTGTGACGAGTGACGAAAAATGGATTTATTTTGAAAACCCGAAGCGGAAAAAATCGTGGCTTTCACCTGGCGAAGCCGGTCCATCAACACCAAGGCCAAATCGCTTCGGCAAGAAGACCGTGCTCTGTGTCTGGTGGGATCAGAGCGGTATTGTGTATTATGAACTCTTGAAGCCCGGCGAAACCGTTAATACACAACGCTATCGCCAACAAATGATTAATTTAAACCACGCATTAATCGAAAGACGATCGGAATGGGCCAGAAGACATGGCAAAGTGATTTTGTTACACGATAATGCGCCGTCTCACACAGCAAAACCAGTGAAAGACACCTTGAAATCGCTTGGATGGGACATCCTTCCGCACCCGCCGTACTCCCCAGACCTGGCGCCATCTGACTAACACCTCTTCGCATCAATGGGGCACGCGCTCGCAGAGCAGCACTTCAGCAATTTCGAGGAAGTTGGAAAATGGCTCGACGAATGGTTTACCGCAAAAGACAAGCAGTTTTTCTGGTATTCATAAATTACCTGAAAGATGGGCGAAATGTGTAGAAGCCGATGGCCAATATTTTGAATAAAAAAAAAAATTAATTTCCCTTGAAAATTACGTGTCTTTTTTTACTAAAAAACCGGAAAAACCTTTGCATACACCTGGTACGTATAAAGTACGAAAAGATTTTATAACCACGAATTATGCGAATGGGAAAATTATATGATTCAGCGTTTCTAAGATAAAAAAGCGATATAAAAATCTCCTCAACTCGTGAGATGGCGTAAAGTGCATCTGCCGTAACTAATCTGCAATTGCGTCAAAATTGCTACACTCTCTATTATAATGACACAACAGGCGAGCTATAATTTCAGTTCCGGAGCAATCAATGTTTTATTAATTAATCTGTATATGGGATATTGTATATATTATGCACATATATAATGATACAAATACATTGATATAATAATAATAATAATGCATAAGATCAGATGAAAACGGATTATGTCTACACACTACGATTTTCATAAAAATTTTATTGATCAATAAAAATGTGATGGGTTGAGTGATTAATAAGTGGTTAATAAGAAATTTAACATAGTTTATTTAGTTTAGTAATTAATGCTGCGATACATGGAACACCGTACATGACTCGACTGTAACAAAACATAAATTAAATAATAATGCCAAAAAACCTAGAATAAAATAATGTACATAAATATAAATCCAAATCAACTTTTGGCATATTATAGCTGTATTTTTTCAAACGAGAGAATTTTTGTAAAAATAAAAAAGAGCAAAAAGTTAAAAAAAAAAGATTTTTATTACATAGATTGTAACTCTATTTAATTTCAATTACTCGATAAAATTAAAAGTTTTGCTACAATTTATTCTATGTCTCTTTTCCTTATACATTTCAATTTTGCTAATCAAAATCCGAATCCAATCCCGCAGCGTCCTTGGACGCATCATACCGATTTGTAAGAGATGAAAGTAAATTTCACCTGCAATCGCTTACGTAATTGATCCAGTGTCCCTATGAAATCGCTCATTTACTATATATTTATCAATATATTATATATTCTCTTTAATGCACACAATATTTACTGTAAAATTCTCTTCTTTTCAAGAAAAATATATATATAGAGTCATTATCAAAAATAATCATAAAAATGGTCTTTATGTTAACTTTTAATGTTTCATTTTTAAAAGAAATTTTATTTTGCCTTTAAATATGTTCAAATTACATTGTTAAATTAAAAAAAAACATACTAGTGTTATTTAAGCAAAGTTAAGATTAATAAAGTAATGAAAGAAGAGTCTGTAGAACTGTAACGCTATCTATAGATAACTTCAGCAAACAAGATCTACCTGCTTTCTCTCTTTCGGACGTGTCAGCATAAAGATAATACAGGTATCTATACAGGATATGATCCATAAATTTATAATTAAAATTCGGCTTCTTTCAAAACACTTAAATTTTATGTAGAATATTTTGTAACGTGAGTATAAAAAAGCTTTAACGATTTCATAAAAAATTTTGAGTTCATAAAAATTTTGAATTCATATAATCCTATATATCATGTATAATCTTGATATTTTTGTATTAACAATTTTGTACAAATAATTTTGTATAAACAATTATTTGAAATTAATTAAAGAATATGCAATTACAAAAAAAGACAAACACATTATTTAAATTATAGTAATTTTCTGAGAAGCTTGCCATTACGCGGAAAGTGGTAATGGCTTTTCACGTTTATAACTTTGGATTATCGGCATTTAGATATTTTTATTACTGAGAAGTCAACTGCAAGTTTGTGTGTTCGAGAATATCTCATTAAAATTAAAGTAGCGTATTATAGGACATCTTCCATACGGATAGGCAGGCAAAGTGTCCAGCGAAAAACATGCGCGCGTCTCTCTTGATCGAAAGGTACGGCACGTTTCGATGAAGAGAAATGAGATGCCGATTTCGCAATATGCGTAGAACGAAAATTTTCTCTTCCCATCAACGCCATTTTTATTTTCTACATGACTATGTGCATGCATGCACACGTAATGTATATTTTATAATTTTATTATAAAAAAAGAAATAACAACAATGGTTATATTGATCTGTAACTTGCTAAAACCGTTAAAGTATGATGTTTCGTGAGATGATGGAAAAGTAGAACATTGACGCTTAAAAACCATACTAAAACGCGCGAATCAAAAATCGTGATCGCTAATAAGTTACTTTCATTTTATTTTATTTTATTTTTTTCGGATTTGATCAATAAAAGCTCAAATATTTCTACCAGTGTGCCACATTGCGCAGAATTACATTACAATGATATCAATTAATTTAAAATTTGCGTAATGAAGTTTTACACGCTTTTAATTAAATTATAAATATGTAATTATATAAAAATGTTCCACATATCTTTCCGGATGTGACATAAATAAAAATAAAAAAAAAAAAATGAAAAATTACAGAATATATGATATATATATATATATATATATATATATATATATATATATACACATTCTTATATATATCGATATCAAGAGGTTTTTCTCACAATGTAGGATTCTTTAGAGTTTGTATCGCGAAATTAGGTTATTATGTCGAAAAGTCGTAAAGGTGGAAACGCGGTCAACAAGATCACAGTTTCTTTCTCACAATCTCCGATCCCTAGAGTGAATCGAAGGTTAACGAGAGAATCGAAGCGCAGCGCATAGACGCAAGGCAATGTAATGACGTAAATACGGATTGAAGAGGTGCTGCCTGTTGAACGGCACGTAGACACTGTAAAAGAGAGAAAGTGTGCGAGTAAAGTCGTCTTCCCGCCATGAAAGTAAAGAGAAAGATACCGACATATTATCGCGTACGAAAGAGAGGAGTTTCGCGTACGATTTACGCATTCCAAAGAAATGCCGCAAAAAGATGTGTCACCAAATCTTCATTCAATAATTTCATTCGTTTGAAATTGTGTATCGATAATTAAATAAATCTTCACTTTGCGTCTCTCGATAAAAATAACGTTCGTCGTATCTGATCACTATCAGTTGTTGCTATCAACAACTATAAAAAAAAAATACTTGATCTATATTTGAGGAGTGTTATATTATGCTCTATCGTAATATTTCTTTATATTTTACATTTCACATTTTATCCATATAACATTTAGGGTAAACGTTTGATACTTTGATAATACGATATAAATAGTATGTTTTCTACTTGTTTTTTTTCTAATTCTCTGTTACCAAAAATATGAATATATACGCTCGTTTTTTTTTTACAAGCTATAGCTAAACTAAAATAATATGAATAAAAATAATGTAATTAAATCTGTTACCGTACTTATCAGGTTTTATTTTCGGATATAAAGATATATTTTCAATGGTTATTTCTATTAAATAAAAATAGATGTAAAAGAAATTAAAAATTAAAAAATTTCATTTATGCAAAATATAAAATAAATAAATAAATAAATATATATATATATATATATATATATATATATATATATATAAAGACATCTTCAAAAATAATGCAAAGATAATTTAATTTGTCTGAGAAGATTCGGAGCACACAGACTATACATTGTTGTTACGGTACCGCGTACGTGACGTTAGCAGCATTGAATTGAAAGGATATACTAGGGGCCCAACTGGTTTTCACTCCAAACATTCACCGATGCACAGCAGTCTGGTTCTTACCGGCGCTTGTCTTATTCCGCTGCCATCTTGTCGGTTTAACGTTCAATACATTTTTGAAGTTTATTAAGCAAATTAATGCAATAGCAGCCTGCACGTTGCAACGTAAAATAAGATGTGATTTGACTCGAGTACGAGATTGCAAATATCGGGAGACTACTGTTACAATCGATGTCATGAAAGTATAGTAAGTAAAGAGACACTGTCAATAAAAACCAATTTAAAAACCAATACAACGTTTGTAAATGTACGCGAGTAACAAATAAACACGGATGCAACATATATTGCCGAGGTGATCTGAATGTTATCTGCCGTTAGAATATCTTTGCGGTACATTCCTATTTACACACGTATTAACAAGAATCGAGACAAAATTGTAGTTTTATTCAAACTCGTAGTTTTTTGCTGAATTATGTTATGTCTGGTCATTGACGTTAACCTTGTCAGATACGAGTCGACAAGAGTACATGACATAGAGAATAAAAAATTGCAAATATCGATATTATCAGGATTTTTTCAATGGAAAAGTTTATGAAATTCACAATAAAAATTTATATTGAAAATATGATTCATAAAACATCTAAAGTAAAAATAAACATCCCTTATGCTGCGATAATGATTCAGATAATTGTTTGTGCAATTATAAACGAATTAATTGTTCTGAAATAATGTATAATAAATATCTTATAAACATTACGTAATTATTGAATCGTGTTACTTGTTATAAAAAATATTACTCTTATAAATTTTTTAATATAATTTCCTTATTACTTTTCTCTAAAACATATATTTCCTCCATTCTTTCATTCCTTTCACGTTGACAATAGATAACATCCCATATGAGATTTATATATTTGACGTTTATATATTATGCAGTATTCAAATAAATTTCAACATTTTATTTAATAAAATTAATTAGCAATTTCTTTTCAGAGAGAACTCACATTCTCCATTGATGCTCAAAAAAAGAATTTCTCAGATGACATGCATTTGGATATTAATATTTGGCGGTGAATATAAAAGGAAATGGCAGCAATATTAACAAGCTTGATCGGGACGACTTCTGTTCTTGGACTTGGTTTAATTCCACTTTTGGCGATCGGTTTCACCATGTATAGGTACAATAGCCTTGATCCAGAATCGCATCCGCAAAATGCGCAAGAGGTATGAAAAGAAGATGGGAATACAGGAATTTATTTGTAGAATTTAGTTGAAATAATAGAAGTATTAGATAATCCCTTTTTCCTCTATCCTCCCATATAGTCAGTAAAATAGTACTCGTGATCGTCACGATGAATTTATATATTTATTATATATTTATTATATATTTATTATTGCGCGGTATTCAAACAAGTAGATTACAATCAATAAATTACAATTAAACTCATAAGACTCTAGAAAACTTATTCCGATATGAAAAAAGTTAATATATTTACGGGTATTATCCGTATTATTATATACATTGTTAAATGCTAACGTTTCATGAGCATTGCTCACTTCACTTTATCATAACTGCAATACTCACGAAACGTTGGCAACATTCAACAATGTATATAATGACACGAATAATACCTGTAAATATATTAACTTTTTTGAAAATAGTAACCGTGGAAGCCTTAAAAACATTATTCCGGTGATTGATTTGTTTAATTATTAAATTATTGATATTGATCATGTTTCCATCATGTTTGCAAAATCAAATTTATGTATTTGTGTGTATCTTTAATTATAAATACATCTATGTGACGAATCGTGATACGATTTCAGCTTCTACGAATGTACGACTTTATAATAGTTGGAGGTGGTAGCGCGGGTGCTGTGGTGGCCTCGAGATTGTCAGAAATACCTAATTGGACGGTACTACTCTTAGAAGCTGGCGATGATGAAAACGAAATTTCCGACATCCCCCTGCTTGCCGGATATACTCAGCTCACAGAATTCGATTGGAAGTATCAGACTTCACCACCCGGTGGGTCTGCCTATTGTCTCGCCATGATAGGCGACAGGTGTAATTGGCCACGCGGCAAAGTTCTTGGGGGAAGCAGTGTTCTCAACGCCATGATTTACGTTCGTGGTAATCGGCAAGTGTACATTTCATTTTCATCATTAGAACTGTTGCGTTAACGAGTTGAAAACGTTAAAACGTTTAAATAACAATCGAGTGTTGGTTCTAGGCACGACTACGATAATTGGGCTCGATTGGGTAACACAGGATGGAGTTACGAGGAAGTGCTTCCTTATTTTCTCAAGTCCGAAGACAATCGCAATCCATATTTAGCGAGAACGCCTTATCACAAAATAGGAGGTTACCTGACAGTGCAGGAGCCATCCTGGAAAACTCCTCTGGCGATTGCTTTTTTACAGGCTGGTCAAGAGATGGGCTATGAAAATCGAGACATAAATGGATTCAATCAAACTGGCTTCATGTTGACGCAAGCGACAATCCGACGTGGCAGTCGATGCTCGACGGCGAAGGCCTTTCTACGACCGGTGAAGAACAGACCAAATCTGCACATTGCGATGCACGCTCAAGGTCTAAGAGTGCTCTTCAACGACGAGAAAAGAGCAACAGGTGTAGAGTTCCTTCGCGATGGCAGACAACAGATCGTGAGATGTAGAAGGGAAGTTATTCTATCCGCTGGCGCGATTAATTCGCCTCAGTTGCTCATGCTTTCCGGAATCGGTCCGAGCGAGCACTTGACCGAATTCGGTATACCAATAATATCCAATCTACGAGTCGGGGATAATCTTCAAGATCACGTGGGTCTTGGCGGACTGACTTTTCTAGTAAACGAGCCAATTACCCTGATGAAGGAACGATTTCAAACGTTTTCGGTGATGTTTGAATATATTGTGAAGGAACAAGGACCTATGACTACACCGGGGGTCGAGGCGTTGGCCTTCCTTAATACCAAATATGCCGACAAGTCTGGCGATTATCCAGATGTGCAGTTTCACTTTGCGCCAAGCTCTATCAATTCCGACGGCGAACAAATAAGAAAAATTCTCGGTCTGAGAGATCGTGTATATAACATCATGTACAAGCCTTTGCACGGTGTCGAAACTTGGTCGATCTTACCGCTTCTATTGCGACCTAAAAGTACAGGATGGATCAGGTTGAAGAGCAAAAATCCTTTAGTTAAACCGGATATCAATCCCAATTATTTCACGCATAAGGAGGACATGGACGTCCTCATAGAGGGAATTAAACTGGCGATGCAAGTATCAAATACTAGCGCGTTTCAACGATTCGGCTCGAGACCTCACACAATTCGTATGCCGGGTTGTCATAAACATCCATTTGATACATACGAATATTGGGAGTGTGCCGTGCGACACTTTACCTTCACGATTTATCATCCGACGAGTACTTGCAAAATGGGACCACGAAGCGATACCACAGCTGTTGTGGATCCACGATTAAGAGTATACGGCGTAAAAGGACTCAGGGTCGCCGATGCGTCTATAATGCCAACTATTGTCAGTGGTAATCCAAACGCGCCGACTATCATGATCGGCGAGAAAGCCAGTGATATTATCAAGGAGGATTGGCGAGTAAAGGAAAAACGAAATACTGGATACAGGTGACGAAATCATTATTTTCATATTTTACATACATCTCGTCTAGTTAAATAATTTTTTTTATACTTTTTAATAATAAGATTTCGATGAATATTTTTATAATTTATCATCTTTTTATTGCAAAAGCAATTTGTATATAATTTTTTGTATTTCCTTTTTTCATGTGTAATTGATAAAAAAGATTTCTATTTATTAAAGTTTGCATCATATTCAAGGTTAATACGTGCGAGATATCAATTATACAAATGCGATGCCTGAAAGATTATTAGATATTTATAAATATTAATTTTTTACGAGAGAGAGAGAGAGAGAGAGAGAGAGAGAGCACGCGCGCGCGCGATTATAACATTATATACATGTATTATGAAATATTGGAAACTTTCAAAGTTTCAGAGTCATAGAATTATAAATTTTAATGATGTTAATGACTTAATGACGTAGAGTGGCAATGCCATTCTGTGTAAAGTAATGTAAAAAATAATAATTTATTTCATTCAATTATATACTGTGTTTATTTTTTATATATCCTATGTAACATTCCTTCCTACAATTAATACTAATTATCAATGATGGGAATCTTTTGAAGATTCCTTTGTGAATAAATCATATTAAAATTAGCTTTATCAATTCAATCAATGATGAGTGCTTATTATTAGAAGTGTATTTTTTCGGTTAAAAGAGCGAGAAAGATGACTCGATATTTCGGAAATATGCGAGATTGTAACAACTTTCGAGTCATAAAGAGGCAGACGTAATTTTACATAACGTCGCATCTCGTGCCAAAAGTTGTGCGCATACTTTCACGAGTATTTTATTTCCTCTTCCTCATCTTATCCGTTAACATATCTAACAGAATACAACAGCACAACGAAGCATGCCATTGAAAATTAGCGTAAATGTTACTTCCGCTTTTTCAATTATCTCTGCAGATTTATTTAATATTTCTTTGAAATCTCACATTGGTCAATCGGTGTGAGAAGAGAAGTGTGTTTCTGTTATGCCATTACATCGATAATTCGATACGTTACGCGAACTCTTCTTTCAGAATATCCGAGATGTTATTCGGTGCATACAAAAGGAGGTGGAATATGGAGAGAGTGAAAGTGACCGCTGTATTTACATCAGACTAATCTGTTAACTTTATGTGCGAAAATGGTTACGTAAAGTATAACTAACAAAAGAAAGTGTAGAAAATTACCAGAAAAAAAAGATGTGTTCCCGCGAGGAATACGCAGAGAAATTTTTCTACGTATAATTTTCGATCAGTCAAATATTTATGCTCCGTATTGTTAAGCCAACATTTTAAAAATTTTATTACATTTTATTTTAATGATAAAAAATGTGGAAAAATGAAAAGAAAAAAAAATTTATAAAAAAGATTATACTTAAAAAAAAGATATAGAATTGTCGAATGATGAAATTTTAAATGTAAATTATTTCGTTAAGTTCTTGAAAGCACAAGGTATAAAAGCAAATTATGTCGTTATTTATTAGTGACAAGTTTCTACGAAAATAGATACAAAATCAAGATTTTAATATCGCATATAATCGCATATTACATTCACTGTAACTATAGTATTCATTGTAACCATAGAATTATCAAATAAGGAAATAACAATACAATCAATATGGAACAAAATTCTGAACATATTCTAAATTGATTCCTTAGAAATATAAATTTTGCACTCTAAAGTTTTTCACGTAACTTTACGTATCATTATGTATCATTACGAATTTTGTGTATATTAATCGAGATATCGAGAAAAAAGTTTCTTACAATATAAGTCATTTGCTAAATATCTTTTATCATATTCAAAGAAGTTTCCTTTCCAAGTATCATCTCAATTCTTATAAAATGTTACAGTGAACTTTACATATACGATAATAGAGGGAATGATGAAAGACATAATATCTAACTACTTCATGGAAATGAATATTCTCGAGTCAATTACAAGAAGCAACATTAGAGCTGCTGTCGTTTCTCGTAGATAAAAGTCATCTTGTATTCTACGAACATCTAGATTTTAATAAAAGTTCCAATGAGATGTTATTACCTTTTAAGAAAGAATAGTTTTATTTTCAAGATATAACAATTATTCACAAATTATTTCTGAAAAAGACCATCATCCCAATAAAAAATAAAAAGCTTTATTCTTTTTTTCGCGAGAACACTATTGCGTCTATAACACTCCCGCGATTAAATATGCGATTTAATAATTAGTAGAACGATATATGTATATTGTCGATCAAAGAATAGTACTATAACGCAATGTTTATTAAATTATTAATTCGAATATAATATATTCTTTCAGAATTGACATTTTAAGAGAAGTTTTTTTAAAGCATTGAAAAATTGTTCGTGCTTCATATGCCTCATCCCGCAGGTTACTTTATAAGTAGCTTTTTGCTCATGCGGAAACTCAATCATTTTCTAATTCTTGTGGATTGTATCATCTTTTCGCGTACAAGCAAGAATAACGTTTGTGCGAATGTTATTTGATTGTTGATTATATGTTTCTATTAATTAGGATGGGTAGATAGAGATAAATGAATAGATGGATAAGTCGATAGATAGTCGGTAGAGAAATAGATAAGTAGATAGATAGATAGCTAGATAGGTACGTAGATAGGTAGGTTGGTAGGTAGGTAGGTAGGTAGGTAGGTAGGTAGGTAGGTAGGTAGATAGGTAGGTAGGTAGGTAGGTAGGTAGCTAGATAGATAGGTAGGTGCGTGTATGTAACCACAGGAAGAGAATACTTTCACTGCCAGAGTGCGACTGGGAGTCTTCGGGAAGGACAAGAAGAAGACTGAATATGAGAACGACAAGGATAGTGAGAGTGAAATAGATGGAGGTATATCGATGCAGTACCATACCGTTCTTCCGACTATCATTATCAACTCCACATAGCCGTCATTCGATTGCCGTCACGTCACCCGGCAAGCTTCCAGTAATCATAAAAAGTCTTTTTGACAATATTTTGGTGATAAAGAAACGCACGTTGTACTCATTGATCAAATCTTTATCGCGAAATGTGACGAGATCGTCAGATATAATCAGAGATCGTTGATAACGTAACTCCACAACCTTTCTTGAATGTGAAAAATACTTGAAATAATTATCATAATTGTGTTTACTCATCAAGTAGTGACAAAGTGTTGGTGTAATTATTATCAAATTACAAAGAATATCATCAAGAAATAATACATCAAGGAAATGATACGAACACATCGATAAAGATAGTGTATGTAACGTGTAGTGTTTTGTTTTTCAATTCTTACTACGTAAAAAACTATTACCATGTCATTTGAATAGATTTAATCGATTACAAAAAATAGATTACAAAAAATGCAGTATATAATGTAAACATTAAGCATACATGATATTATTCCTTTATGACGCGTAACGTGTCCCTGACTGCCGGTAAATTACTAAACAAAAAAACTCGATAAAGTTATATTTGATAAAAAGAGCGTGATGTTCTACTTCCTTCTGAGATGTATTTTTCACACAAATGATATTTCACACAAAAAATCATGAGAATAATTTTAATTTATAACATATAGAATGTGTAATGTGTATTTTAAATGAAATTTCTAATTATTAATAAATTTATTTGATTTTGATTAAAATTTGCGTACAGTTACTGATCGGTAAGACTCATAAAGTTTTATTTTAAAATTTGTTTAAATGTTTCTCTATACAATAGAATGATATTGATATCGTAATGATGCTAAGATATCTTAAAACTAATTTCTTCTAATAATAATGTACTTAATAATAATATATAATTCATCATAATCATAAATATATTAAAATTAAAACATTTTTCTATGATATTAGTGATTAAAAGTTCACATACGTAGTGTAATAAACATTTCAACTCCCTAAACAGTTGTGACAAAGATTTAGATCCTAATTGACACATAAATTCAATATGTAAATTCAATATATATTTTAATTAGAATATCTTCAGTTTTAAATTAATTTTCTTTAGAAATTACATAATAAATAAAGAAAAGATTATATTATAAATGCACATTATATATTTTATATTTGTATCTTTTTCTTGTTTTGAATGAATGATTTATCTTTTTGAAAGTTGTACTGCTAATTTATTAGACATTTCATACATTTCGCTCTTTTATTGGTAATATATCGTTTAACATTTGTTCCATAATTCTGTTTGACAAAAAGATCTAAAGAATGAGAAACTAATTGTTTTCCATAATTTTCCGAATGCTGAATACGATCTCAAAAATTAATGCAAATCATAACTTTGAGACGCAATAAATCTTAATCATCTTTCCAATCCATAATCGATATAACACATTCCTTTTAATGTTTGAAACTTCTAACAAGATATTTATTTTTTAATTGTAACAAAACTTTTCCAATATGTCATAATTATATATATCACAATTATATGACAAAATACTATATTAAAATACTTTTTTAAAAATTTAATTGCAAATTTCTCAAGATTATAATGCAATAGAGTAATTTGGTAAATAGAAGATCATATTGAATACTTAAAACTACAAAACTTAAAAAACTTAAAAACTACAAAAAATAATTATTTTCGCTTTTGTAAAAAAAAAAGGTAACTTCGTGTCGGTCAGTAATTAATCTCTTTGTATTACATCTTCATAATAAAAAAAAATTTGTAATAATCAGAAATTAACATTTAAAACAATCACAAAAATGTTTTAAATCATTTATTGATTCAAAATAAAATCATATAAAGTGTTCATTATACAGTTTCATCAAAAATATTCGAGATAAATTATCCATTAAAAATTGCATTAGTCACAAATGTTTCATTAGTGTAACATTACAACTGATAAATTTAAAATTTCCCATCGATTGAATTCCCTTTTTTCGTTTTTTAAGTTTCTTGAAAACACAAAAAAATTCTTAAAAACTACATCATAGTAATTTTTGTAAAGGTACTATGCGTATATTTTACTTTGAAATTAATTATTTGATGATGAATTTGATAATAAAATATAATGCGATTAAATAAAACTAATACACAGCCTATGAGATAAAATTTTACAATTTTAATAAGAAATTAAATTTAAAAAAATCGAGAAAACAATCTATATATACATATGCATATATAGATATAGCAGTATCATTTACATAAATGTATAATTATGTTGTTCCATTTTGATTATACCAATAAACTATTTCAAATATACCGACATTGCAATATGCCTGCTATAAATGTACTATTTGAGATTATTTATAGTACTATTGACTAAAATCTTAACAATTCTGCCATAACGATATCCGATATATCGGTAGTTTAATAAGCGATTTCAGGAAAAATATAGGCAGCTTCCGCATCGTTTCCTGTACGTAATATATGAAATCTGCCGAGCGTATTCTCCGTTTCACTATTTCTCTTTCTTGCACCTTTCACAATTTTATTTTTTTCATTATATTTCTTTGGAATGTCTTAACAATGTCATAAAATCGTTTTAGTATGTTTTAATATTAATAATTATTAGGAAATTGCAATATTCAAAATTTATTAAAAACAATCAAAAATATTCAAGTTCCTGCTGTCTCTCTACAATTATTTTGAATTGTGACATTAGCGAGAGAGAGAGAGAGAGAGAGAGAGAGAGAGAGAGAGAGAGTTCTTAAAAAATATACATTAAAATAGAAATTTTAATAAAATAATATCCTTTAATAAAATAATATCCTTAATCGATAAAATAGATTAAAAAGATATCAAAAACTCACCTTTTTTTGCAGTAATTAAGAAATAACCATGTGCTTAGAATTGAATTGGCTTTGTTCTTATTAGGTATAATTTATTTCCACATATAAAGATTATTTATTAATTATGGAAGCAAAAGAGAAGTTTTCAATATATTTTACAAGTTTGTTTTATTAATTGTTATTTTATATTATAATTATATTATAATACTTTTATATTATAATTATATTATAATACTTTTATATTATAATTATATTATAATACTATAATTAATTGTTATTTTATCAAAAAATATTTTCATTGTAATATATCTTGCAAAAATTTTTATCATGTACATATTTTCTCGTTTCTAATGTTATTAATGTAGATAGTCACAGAAAACCAACAAACTTTAACGCGGCTTAATGAATCTGCGTTCGCACATACGATTTACCAATTCGTCTTATTTTTCATAAAATAAAATTAACGAGTTACATAATTAATTCTGTATAATAAAACAATAAATTTCTCAAATATTATAAATTTATTGAACTCTGATGTGTACATCAAAGAGTATTAATGTCTAAATTATAATGCAAATATTAATTAAATTATTATTGTAAATTATTAATGTAAATTATTTAGTATAGTATTAATGTAAATTATTATCTCAATTATTGCTGCATATCAAGAAAAAAATTTTTGAATTTTGGAAAAAATCACATCAAAATCATGAGGAAAAATATAGAAATTAACTCGTCAAAAATGATTAATGTAACGAAATTGTCCTGTTATGCAGAGCAATTACAGATATTGCTGCATATGCAAAATTTTATATGTTTCTTCTGTCTATTATAAATTGAAGATTTCTTTTTCCTTTATTTAGAATTAGAAGATATTTCTTCGAATATTTGAATCTTATTTGTATCTTTAAATTTTGTATGTATTTGAAGAAATTTATTTAAAAATAATGTTACACAGAACTTTTTGTTGTTCGCTTCTTATCTATAATATTCAATAGACCACGAATGATTTTTTATCATCTTAAATTTTGTCGCTCGTAAGAACCCATTCACATGATTAAAATGTAAGTTATTAGAGATGTCTTCATCAAATTACAATCGGAAATATCTCTGTCAACAAAAGGACGTGCCTGTTTTAAAACGACAATCACATGAGAATAAAATTGACACATATAAAAAAATGAGGAGGAAGTAGGAAGAGAAGGAGAAAGGAAGGAGGATGAGAAGCGGGGGGTGGGAGTAAGGAATGGAGAGAGGCAGCATAACGTAACTCCATGAATCGTCTTGTAAAAAGAAATGAATCGAGGTTTATGTCGGTGAAACACTTTCTCCTTTCCCGTTATGAGATCACCATCTCGTTCTTCCGGCGGATTAGAGTATAACCCGCAGACATAACGAGGCACTTTGGGTGCTTTTTATTCAATTTACATATGAATCGAAACTGACTATCGAAGTGGCTCTCGTTAAATTAAATGCTAATCGTGTTAACGTGTTACGACAGATTTTTAATTCGTTGAGATACTTTAGTATTTCCTTATTCCACGCTATATCCATGCTAATTCTATTCATTCTTCCTTTCGCAATTAAGAACATTCACTGCCCACTTCGTATCATCGTAAGTAAAGTTATATTACTCGAAAAATTCCAACATTCTTTTTCTAGTAATAACAGTAATAACAATTGGTGATTTTCCCTCAAATTCTCCCAAGTTCTATGATTTAAGAGATAATCAAATGTAACAAGTTTGTAGCAAAATTAATGAAACTAATCGGTTTCGAAATCAGAGAATCTATCTGTTTATTACGATTCGCGACACTTGTAGCATTTTCGATTGCAATGAAGTTTTGATCGTGAGAGCGACATTATTAAAGTCATAATGCAGTGCATCTAAAATGGGCATAGGATGTGAGAATTGAAAAAAGAAAAAATAAAGGAAGAAAAAGCGAGTACAGGAAGTGCATTATGATGTCATTAGTCGTGATCAAAAATCACTGCAATCAAAAATGTTATTAGTCTGCATGATCATAACGGTTCCATCTATGATAACTATTTACATTCAATCTCTCACTAATATCTAATCGATCCCTTATTTCCTACATAATATACATATGAATCACGGTCACGATTAAAATTAAGTAGTTTTTAATTTAAAAAAAGCGTAGGCATGTTTTGCCTAATATCCAAATTTATTTAATTCAATTCAATTTTTACACATCTCCTTCTTTATTATTTTATCATTGTTTATTGCTGTTATCGCTGTTATCACATTATCATCATTATTATCTTTTTTTTTATTATTACAGAATGGAGTAATATAGAAATGATCGAACCAAATGAAGACACTATGAAAAATGTAAACATCGACGTATCCTTCAATAATCGTGAGACTGAGAAAATGGACATTGGGTTCGATATTCCATTATGATAAGCAATGAAATAATGAGCTTAGCCCAAACCCAAAAACATTGAAAATTCACAAGGCGGCATTATTTTCTCACAAGGATGGTCTTCAGTACAATAATAGTGACGTCCGCCTTAAAGGGTGCTATCGGCTTAATGGGCACGAGTCTATGGCTTGTACCATTGTTAATCGCGGGTCTCTCTTACTATCGCTACGATCTACTGGATCCAGAGAGCCGACCTATCGATAAATATCCTCTACACTCTAATTATGATTTCATCGTGATTGGAGGTGGGTCGGCTGGAGCAGTAATTGCCAGTCGACTCTCGGAAATACCGGACTGGAATGTGTTGTTGCTAGAAGCTGGTCCAGACGAGAATGAGATTACGGACGTTCCGTCTCTCGCCGCGTACCTGCAGTTGAGCAAACTGGATTGGAAATATAGAACTGAGGCCACAGGTAAGGCTTGCCTGGCCATGAAAGGCGGCCGTTGTAATTGGCCTCGCGGTAAGGTTTTGGGCGGAAGCAGCGTTCTCAATTACATGCTATACGTGCGCGGTAATAAAGAAGATTATAATCATTGGGAATCATTAGGTAATCCTGGTTGGGGATACGACCAAGTTCTCTACTACTTCAAAAAATCAGAAGACAATCGAAATCCATATTTGCGGAGGAGCCCTTATCACGCGACGGGCGGTTATCTTACGGTTCAGGAATCGCCATGGAAGACGCCTTTAGTAGTCGCTTTTGTTCAAGCTGGTGTTGAAATGGGATACGAGAATAGAGATATAAATGGCGAAAAACAGACAGGCTTTATGATATCGCAAGGGACTATTCGCAGAGGAAGTAGATGTTCCACCGCAAAGGCTTTCTTGCGACCTGTCCGATTACGTAAGAATATTCATACGGCTATGAATAGTCATGTGATGAAAATCGTTATCGATCCGTTGACTATGAGAGCGACTGGCGTCGAGTTCGTCAGGAACGGTCGCAGGCAGATAGTGAGAGCACGCAAAGAAGTCATATTGTCAGCAGGTGCTATCAACAGCCCTCAGATCTTGATGCTATCGGGGATTGGACCAAAAGAGCATTTACGACACGTTGGTATTCCCGTCATTAAAAATCTCCAAGTTGGTGACAATCTTCAAGATCATGTAGGCATGGGCGGTTTGACGTTCTTGATCGATAAACCAGTCGCCATAGTTCAAAATCGTTTTCAGGCGGCTCCAATGATGATGCATTATGTGGTTAACGGTAGAGGTCCCATGACAACTTTGGGTGGCGTTGAAGGTTACGCCTTCGTAAATACAAAATATGCCAATAAATCTATCGATTATCCGGACGTGCAATTCCACATGGCGCCAGCCTCTATTAATTCCGATGGAGGAGTACAAGTTCGAAAAGTTTTAGGGCTGACAGAGGAAGTGTATAACACAGTTTACAGGCCGATTAGCAATCGAGATGCCTGGACCATCATGCCTCTTTTGTTGAGACCTAAATCTCGTGGTACTGTACGTTTGAGAAGTTCCAATCCATTTCATAGTCCCGTCATCAACGCAAATTACTTCTCCGATCCCATGGATATTGCTATTTTGGTAGAAGGTGCAAAACTTGCGATTAAAGTTAGCGAGGCAAAAGTCTTTAAGCAATTCGGCTCGAGAATTCATCGCATCAAATTACCGGGATGCAAACATCTTAAATTCGGCACCGACGCTTATTGGGAATGTCACATTCGTCATATCTCTATGACAATTTATCACCCTGTAGGTACTGTTAAAATGGGTCCGCCAACCGATCCCACTGCCGTAGTGGATTCAAGATTACGAGTTTACGGTGTTGAAAGTCTTCGAGTTATCGATGCGTCTATTATGCCGACAATATGTAGTGGTAATACAAATGCTCCTGTTATTATGATTGGCGAAAAAGGTGCTGACCTCATTAAACAAGACTGGTCGGCCATCGTCAACAGCTAATTGCGAAAGTAAATGCGAAATGAAAGAAGGAAGAGATTGATGAGGAAAGAAGCGATTGAGATTTGATTTGAAATGTAGTATAATGATTCAATCTGTTTAGAAATGTTTTCTTTGTATAAACAAAAGCGATTATTTTTAAATAAGGGAAAAAGATAAGCATTTTAAACACTTTTAAAAATTTAATGTTATTATCTATATATGTACGATATATATGTATGTATGTTCCGATTAATGAATCTAACAGACATCGAATTGTCGAATAATGACGATCCATAGTATGCTCGTTTTCTCTATGCTCATTTTGCATATTTCTGTCAATAAATAATTTATAATAATTCTACGTGCCTTATGTGTAATGTGTAAAAGTTACAAAATAGCAATGTACATGTATGAAGAATTATTGATTATATAAAGTTATAAGATTAGATTTTAAATATAAAGTTACAGATTAAGATTACAAAGAATTTCATATATTTGATTAATGGCAGAAATGCTTCAATCAAATATTTTATTTTCCTTAATTAAAAATACAATTTATATGTTCATTTGATAATAACAGGAATATTATCGTAAAAATGAAAAAAATGAAACAAAAGTCATTAATAATAAAATCGTAATTAGTGAGATAAATCTTAAGCAAACTTGACGGACTTACGTAAAAAGTCATGAGAAGAGTTATACAAAAAAATTATTGAGAGTACGGTATACATTCTCAGGTAAAGTATTATTAAATTATTTACCAATTCTTTATGTGCCATATGATCAATTTAGCGGCTTTTTATAGTTGACATGCAAACGTATTTTAATAACATTTTAGTAACATTTTAGTAACATTTTAGTAACAGTTTAAATGTGTATATATACATCGCAATATTAAGTAAAAAAAAAATGATTATTTTTTGTCGTGATAAGCAAGTGAGAGTACAATTTACTTATTATTTTGTTATCTATTAAAGTTAAATGTTGAATTGAGTGAATATAAAATTGTATTGTTAAATGTGTTTCTCGTTATACTTGTGGCTATATTTATAAAATAAATGACGTTTACAAAAAAGAAATTTTTTTCATCCTCTTTTTCTATTCTTAGAATTCCCCCCTCAAGCACTACAATTAATATACATAAATTATATAAATCATTATATAAATCATTATATAAATCAAGTGATAGATATACGCAGTAATCGCGCATATATAATGTAAAGTTCATAAAAATAAAATTTAAGTTTATAAAATAAAATTCAAGGAAAGATTTCTTATTTTATAATGCTAATTCTAGCAATTTATTTTATATAACTGTATTATCATATTTAAAAGAGTATTTCTGTAAAAAAGATTAACTTCTATAGTTTTTATATACTTAAGTCATTTTTTTTATATACTTAAGTTTTACCGTACTTTATCATGTTTTACGCGTATACTTGGCGTAAGACACGATCATGTCTCTTGATAAATAAAGTTATCCGGATTAGAAGAATAGAAGACTTTAATGTTTGAAGCTCAAATTTTCAGATAAAAAAGATTTCGTAATATATATTAACGATTGTAAAAATAGGAAAATTTTAGGACATGGATATTTTCTCCACATGCGAATATGCATAAGATAGTTTTCGACAACTTATTAATTATTTCATTATCAGTTCTTATAATCAGATTTAATATATTACGGTAAATATACAGAAAAAAAATAACATATAGAGTTTGAGATATATTGTTTACTAATAATCGAATACTATTTCGCTTTGCAATTTTGTAATTTTTTTTTTATAAAACAATGACTAAAATTATTAAAACTATTTCGTCACATAAAATATGAGATAAAACAAGTTATTACGTGTGCAATTCGTTTGTCACGTATATCAGTGTAATAATAGTAAATGTTACGATAACTTGACGATACGTCCTATTACGTGCTATGAGTTTTGAGTAAGGAAACACGTAATACATGACAAATAATTACATCATGACTCTGACACAACTTAAAATTTCCAAATACCAAGAAATACAAATACGAATTATTTCTTAATACTGGAAAGTTTTACATTTCAGAGAAAATATACAGTATATTTAATTTATTTTTTAAGATCAAATCTCTCTAATCAAGTATTATAATTGCGATAAAATGTTTAAAAGAAATGATTGTCGCACGCGCCGAACATTAAACGATTATTAGATATCAGCAATATTCTATTATCGCAAATCAAACTTATTTAATATATATATATAAAATTACAAATTTCTTAATTATTAAAAAATAATTAAAGAAGGCAGGATGGGTGTGTGTGTGTGTGTGTGTGTGTGTGTGTGTGTGTGTGTGTGTGGGGAGGGGGGGAGAGTATCAAACTTTTGTACAGTTCACTCAAGGTCTACATGACTAAAAAATTTTACTGAAGATTGAAAACAGTCTAATACATGCACATGAATTCAATTGAAAAGAATTATATACACATAGAAAAAAAAATTTGTCATTTTATCACACAGTTCAGGTTCGTCGACTAAAAATTAAATTTACAATTGTCCATTATAATAAGCTAACATAAAATTAATTTTATTTCTTTATTCCATTTGATGATTCTTTTAAAAGTCGAAACGTAACATGAATGCAAAAAATTATATTAAATTTTAGCAAATAAAATAGTAACTGTTATTTTACTCGGTAAATTTATGTTACCTAGCCATTTTTTATTTTTTATATTTTCAATAGATGATTTTTAGCATGTATTAATATATTATGCTCAATTATTATACACTTTGCGAAGATAAAATATTGCTCACGTTTAAACACCTTGTTTTAAAAATCATCATAAAAAACATTTTTTTATAACAATAATATAAATTACGAATAATTTTTGATATCTCAAAATGTACTTAATCAAATAAAGTTAAAATATTCACATGCACGTGTCTCAGTTGCGCATTTTCCTGTTTTACAAGAGTTTTTGCAATTACCTTCCATGTCATCTCAAAACTTTTTACTGTTTCAAAATTTACATAAAAAATTATCATTATTCCTTATTAATTTTTATATTATAAATATTAAGAATTAAATAAATATTAAAAAAAAAATACTTTCGTGATTTTTGTAGAGCAGTGAAGATCACAGAGTGTTTATACCTCTTCAGTTTTATAATTTTGGATCGCAAAAAAGAAAATGAACATTTTGATGACTTAGAAAAAAAAATTTATCTAATAAAATCAAGCAATATTGAATTCATGGCACTATTTATTTGCGAAAATTTAGTATAATCTTCGTATCAAATCCATTTATAAAACGGACACTTAGAAACAATAAATTTACACACGTGATAACACGTAACATTAATTGGTACAGCATTATTGTTGTAAAAAACATCATGTCACGAATTAATGTCATCGCATATTAAGATCGTTAATTAAAGAACGAAATTAATCGAGCATCAAGAGTATGCGTAGTTCAAATGCTAATTGGTTTTCTTATTTGTAATCGAATTCTAAGAATTCATTAACGACAAGATATCTTTTTTATCTTATATCACTGTCGTATGATAATTCTGATGTACACTTTGTTACACGGGTATTACGGACATTCGTACATATAGTGACACTTGTATAAAATGAATCGTAATGAAGATATATATATATATAAACGAAGATCCAGAGGTAGTTTCTTATTATGGCGCCCCACTCAAAACATTCGAGAGCTGATTGCCACTTGAATATGTCAGTCAAGGTGCTGAGCCTCTTTTACCTTCTTAGTGCGGTTACCATAATTGTTCCGATCCAGTCGAGCGGACAATCGACGTCAAAATACCATAGTGTTTACGGTGATGACCTGGGAAGACACGAATTCATGAATTTATTTGAGCTAAGCATCGGAGTTCTAAATTTTCTGCAGCAGGGCCAACTTAATTTAGATGAGGAGTTACCGGATACGATTCCACAATTCGGTGCCGTCTACGACTTCATAGTGGTAGGCGCCGGTACTGCCGGCGCCACGATAGCCGCGAGACTAAGCGAGATTCCTCAAGTTGAAATATTGCTAATTGAGGCTGGATCCAACGAAAATTTTCTCATGGACATTCCGCTTCTTGTTTACGCGCTACAGCTAAGCAACGATCTCAATTGGAAGTATGAAACTAAATCGTCCAACAAATATTGTCTCGGTATGATCGACAATAAATGTAACTGGCCTAGAGGTAAAGTGATGGGCGGCAGCAGCGTACTAAATTACATGATTGCGACCAGAGGCAGTGCCGAGGATTACGATCACTGGGCCGAAATAGGAAACGAGGGTTGGGCTTACAAAGACATTCTCAAGTACTTTAAGAAATTGGAAACGATTGATATCCCAGAGCTGCGATCCGACACTATCTATCATGGAACTAAGGGACCGTTGCATATCTCGTACCCGTTATTCCAAACATGGTTGGCAAAGGCATTCCTACAAGCTGGCAAGGAACTGGGATATCCGCTGTTGGATTATAACGGAAAGAACATGATAGGATTCTCATATCTGCAAACCACGATTATAAATGGCACTCGTATGAGTAGCAATAGAGCTTACCTACATCCGGCAAGAAATCGCCGAAATCTTCACGTAACACATTACAGTATGGTAACAAAAGTGTTGATCGATCGTCATACGAATCGAGCAATCGGCGTCGAATTCATCAAACATAGTCGAAGTATCCGCGTATTCGCGAGAAAAGAGGTGATTTTGTGCGCAGGTGCCATTGGATCACCTCAATTACTGATGTTGTCGGGTATCGGGCCGGCCAAACATCTTACCGAACTCGGCATAAATGTTATACGGGACGCGCCGGTCGGTGAGAATTTAATGGATCACGTATCTTACGGCGGGTTAACATGGCTGATAGACGAGCCGATAAGTTTGCGACTGAGTGACATGATAAACCCCACTCTTCCGTATATATCAGACTTTCTATTAAGACGATCGGGACCGCTCACAATGGCAGGTGGATGCGAAGCTCTTGCTTTTATCAACACCAAGTATCCAAAGAAACGTATCGGTTTACCGGATATCGAATTGTTGTTTTTCGGTGCTTTGTACAAAGGAGATATTGTTTTTCCGATTATACACGGTCTCGACACTCGAATGCGTCAAGCATCGAGCAAATATATCGACAAACATGGTTGGACTATATTACCAATATTGTTGAAACCAAAGAGTCGCGGACAGATAAAATTATTAGCCAATGATGTTAACGTTAAACCCGAGATCGTGCCGAATTATTTCGATAATCCGGAAGATGTCGAAACAATGATCGCCGGTATTAAAGCCGCGATGACCGTCGGTCAAACAAAAGCGATGCGGATGTTCGGTTCGCGATTGATAAACGATACTATTCCCGGATGCGAAAATTATGAATATGATTCTTATGATTATTGGGATTGCGCAGTAAGAACGTTGTCTCTCACTATCTATCATTATTCTGGCACTTGCAAGATGGGACCAAGAGGAGATCCAACCGCTGTTGTTGATCCCAGACTAAAGGTATTTGTCAAAAAATACATATTACAATAATTTTTTGTAAAGCTTTTGCTACAACAAATATTCCGATGTATAAAAATAAATGTGTATGTATCGATTAATAATTTATTAACTTTTCTGTACAAGGTAATCGGCGTTCAAGGATTGCGAGTAGCAGATGGTTCTATCATGCCAGAGATTATATCGGCGCATACTAATATACCTATTTACATGATTGCTGAAAAACTAGCAGATATGGTTAAAGAAGAATGGGGATACTTGAATGAGTCACGATCGTGACATTTCATTAAGTAATTTATGTCACATACGCCAGTTTTCATCAAAAAATTTAAATCGCGTATAGAACAAATGCGTCAAACAAACAGATAACTTAATTCAATCAATAAGTGACAAATAAAAGATAACTATTTTTTCTAAAGCTAGCCAAAGTATGCATAATTCATACACTATTCGTAGTTCGAAATTTACAACTCATATGACTTTTGTGAACTTAGCACCAGACTTATAAATTAAGTTTTCAAAAAAAAGACGTTAATATTTATAGTTGCTTACAGCAACAACAATTCATCGTTCACATTTGCAAGCATTATTAAATAAAAGGTTTTAAGAAAATGGTTGTCAAACCATTGTATATATATATATATATATATATATATATATAAGTTCACAAAAGTCATATGAGTTGCAAATTTCGAACTACGAATAGTGTATGAATTATGCATACTTTATGATGCTTATAATAGTGTATGAATTATGCATACTACTGTGAAAACTGGTGTAGTTGGACTATTTGTCAAATATATACATATATACGCGCGCGCGCGCGCGCGCGCGCACACACACACACACACACACACACACACACACACACACACACACACACACACACACACACACACACACACACACACACACACACACACACACACACACACACGTATATATTTGACAAATAGTCCATTTATTGTAAAACTTTTAAATCTTAACTTTTAACCTACAATTAACTTTTAAACTACAAAACAACGAAAAAATCAATTGCAAATAATTAAAAATAATTCTAAATTGAGATATATCAATAATTTTTTTGAACGACAAAGTCGGATGACGATTTCTTAAAATTTTCTTAAAATTTATTAATGATTGCACCATAAACAATATCGTTGCTATTACAAACAACCACAAACAAAATACTAACATTTCTGTATACAAACAAATACTTCTCTGACTTAATTTTTATATTAAAATTCTAAGCGAAATTGAAAATGATTATGCGAATGTATATAGGAATTATGCGATTTCATAGGAATCATGTATGGATTAATAAACGTTAGCAGCTACAAAATTTGTCATTTAATGTGATTATGTTTGCTTTATTCTATTCAAATTTATATATATATATAATATAATATATATATATATAATATATATAACACATATATACGTATATTATATATGTTATATATATATATATATATATATATATATATATATATATATATAGATATATAATATTGGTTCATGACAATCTATTTATGCACGATTGTAAGATATGGAAAGTTTCATGTAGTTGCGTGCCTACTCTCCATCACATATTCCATTATGTAGAAAAACCTTTCAAATTCTGTGCCCGATTAATTTGAATTGGCATTCAAATGTGCTAGAAAACTCTCCGAATCTTGAATTTTGAAAGAAAAATGCGAAATAACAGCTTTCTGTTTCATGTTCTTATATTCGATACCAATACGATTAGTCATTATATAGGGTGTCCCATAACTCTTAATTAATATTTCAAGGAATGAAAGGGGATAGAATTTTGAATTAAAAATTCCTTTTCCAATTTTGACTCAGACCATTGTTTACCGAGTTATTAACGAGTAAAGTTGATGAATCAGATTGTGTCCAGCCGAAGCAGAAGCGTAGCGTGCTATGAGGCCCCTCACGCTTTCTGTACATTCTTTTGATTAAAATTTTATTCTAATTTGTTATGGGTACAAAAAAAGACTACTGGCAAAAAACATTATCAAAATAAATTGTTTGTAAATAAATTGTTTAAACGACCTCTTCAAAAATTGTTTTAACATGTATCATATATGAGTCTTACGTATTTTTTTTTGTAGAAATCTCAGTTTCCAATTAAAATTAGTTTTTTAAAGAAATTGTTTAAACAATTGCTTGTGAAAAATTTATTTTAATTATTTCATAACGTTGGCATATATGATTCTTACGTATTTTTTCTTACAATTCGATTTTTAAAATTCGATGGCATTATCGTTTTAAAATCCGAAATTAACGAATATGAAAATAATTTAATCTACGTAATTAATTTATTAATTAATTTATTTATAACAATATTAATTTATTTATAATATTTATAAGAATCATACATGACACGTGTCAAAGCAATTTTTGAAGAGGTTGTTTAAACAATTTATTTTAATATCGTTGTTTACCAATAGGTTTTACCAATAGCTTTTTTTGCATAACATATTCCGTAATTATTTTTTCTCCATCACTGCTAGGTTAGCTATAAAAATTAAATAACTAAATTGAACAAATGGATTAAATAATTGAATTAAATAAATAAACAAATAAATAAATAATAAATAATAAAAAAACAATCAGAAATTGAATAAACTGTAACTTATTCTCATTTTATTTATTTATTTATTTACTTATTTATTTATTTACTTATTTACTTATTTATTTATGTACTCATTTACTAATTTATTGATTAATTAATTTCATTTCATTTATTTATTAATTAATACAAAAAATTAAAATAAAATTTTAATTGGGAGAATGTACAAAAAGCACGAGGAGCCTAGCATGCTACGCTTCTACGTATTCCGGCTGGGCGCGATCTGAATAACTTTAATCGTTACTAACTCGGTAAATAATGAAATTTGGTCTGAACCAAAATTGGGAAAGAAACTTTTAATTCAAAATTCTATCTTCTTTCATCCCTTGAAATATTAATTAAGAATTATGAGACGCCCTGTATAAGATATTAAATAAAAAAAATTGCCTCGTTTTTTATTTATACGAATAAAATAACAAGATTACAAACAGTCAAAATTTGTAAAACAAGTTATTCACTCTGGTTAAGCATGTTTGTACAACTTTTTTATATATAGATTTCCAAAGTAGTAAACTGTATTATTAAATTACTATATATTAGGTTATGTTAATATTAATATATGTATCAAAATTTATCAATGTCATCTTGATTTGAATAATCTTCACAGTAATGGATGCGCTAAACAAAATTTTTGTGATGTAAGTCTCAACTATTACATATATTTAAAAATTTGACCTATTTAATTTCGTAACTATCGATGTTACAACTGTTACATATATTTAGAAATTTGATGTATTTAATTTCGTAACTATCGATGTCACAATAACATATTTTTCTCGATGTGTTACAAACTCATCAAATAATTTTTCTGATCTTTAAAAATTTTTATTATTTAAAAATTAAGATTAAAAATACATAATAAAAATACATAAAGTATTAAAAATATATAAGTAGGAAAAGCAGTGAAGAATGCATTAAACAAAAATTAATTATTTAATGTTATTAAAGTACAAATTTAAATAATTATTAAATAATTAGAATAGGTATTGTTGTGTGGACAATTTATAACAAGAGGAAAATAAAATAATGAATAGAAAATCGATCGTATAATATAAGAGAAAGAAAAACATCACATTTGTTATAATTATTTACAAATTTATAATGTAATTTCATTATATATTTCATTATAAACTGACTTCTTGTATTATCGTTTTCTCTTTTAATTATGTATTCATTTTCGACATTTTTTATTATTTCATAATAATTATAAATTTGACAAGTCGAAGTTATATCATCAGAAATATAATTATCAAAAGGCTCTATAAACAAAATTATACTTAGCGCATCGTTGTTGCAAAATTGCGATAATACAAGAAGGGGTCCTCAGTCCAAATACATTCAACCGAATACTCGAGACCTTACTCGATAAGTATTACGTGAACGAGACGAGAAAGCGCATTTCTCCGGTGGATCTCGAGAGTGATCAGCCATAGACTGTTTGCGAAGTTATTGGCAAGAAATTATTGGCAGAAAAGTTGTGATATCCCATAGAAATCAACGTCTCGACGCGATCGCTACAACGTACAACATCATAAAACGAAAAACGGCGAAAAACGATCATTCCGACAGCTTGTTAATATTATGCAAAAGGTATGTATTTATTACAAGAACTACAAGAAATGATACAAGATTATCATCAAAATAATCAGAAAATAACCGAAACTATTATGCGCGTAAGAGAAAAAAAGAAAAAAAAGGGGAAAATCAAACAGACGAGTTACACCGAAGACTCCGGTATGCGTGTGCTCTGTGTGTGTGTGTGTGTGTGTGTGTGTGTGTGTGTGTGTGTGTGTGTGTGTGTGTGTCGAAACATCATTTTGCAACATGTATTATATACATATATTATATGTATTATATGATCATTATGATGAAAAATTGTCCGTATATCATTTGGAAACATGATAATATAATTTTTCTATTGTTAGGGGAAGCACAATGTGAGAAGAAACATTTACGCAATATTTATGTAATACAATTCACATCATAAATTATTTTGTTGCATAGTGCATTTAAAAATTTCAGTTTTACAGGACTTTATACAGTATGAAGAATTTATGGCCATTCATCATTATCATAACAACTGGTAGCGCTCATATTTTCTTGGATCTCAAAAATGTCTATTCAGTTGGAAAAGATTATGGATTTACAAGCAACACTAGATATGATTTTATCATCGTAGGAGCAGGATCGGCAGGTTCCGTATTGGCCAATCGTCTATCGGAAAACAAGAGATGGAGAGTTCTATTACTGGAAGCAGGATACGCGCAAAATCTGCTTAATCAGATTCCGATAATGGTTAGTTACTTCCAATTAACCAATTATAATTGGGGTTACAACACGGAACCCCAGAAAAATGCCTGTCTGGGGATGATAAATCATCAATGCTCCTGGCCACGAGGTAGAAGTTTGGGCGGCACGAGTACTTTGAACTATATGATCCATACACGAGGAAATAAGTTTGATTATGACAAATGGGCCAGTTTGGGCAACGTGGGCTGGTCTTACACGGACGTTTTACCATATTTTAAGAAGAGTGAAAGATTCAATATACCAGGTACCTGTACACATTTTTCTCTTTTTCCTTAATCGCTTAGGTCCTTAAATCGCTTTTTTCTCAATCGCTTTTACTCGCATATGTTACGAAATGTCACATTATATATAAATTCTACATTTTTTCTAATTTGATATTTAAATTGATTAGAATGGATCTTTGAACAAAAACTTATATGATATAGATCATTCAAAATATTGTTTCTTTTAAATTCAAAAGTAGCAAAAACGGCAAAATCTTAATTTTTCCCGAAAAACTTTTAGTTAAAAAGCTAATGTAAACAAGATATATATATATATATATATATATATATATATGTGTGTGTGTGTGTGTGTGTGTGTGTGTGTGTGTGTGTTATATAACGACACACACACACACATCTTGTTTAGATTAGTCTTTTAATTAAAAGTTTATCTTGGAAATATAAGATTTCGCCGTTTTTGGCACTATCTTTGAATTTGAAAAAAAAAAACAATATTTTGAATCATCTGCATCATATAAGTTTTTATTCAAAGATTCATTCTAATTAATTTAAATACCAAATTAGAAAAAAATGTAGAATTATATACAGGGTGTCTCAAAACTAACACATTTTCTTTTAAAAGTTTTTTAAATTCACTCCTATTAAGCTGAAAGCCCCATCATCGCACATCGAATTCATATATATATATAAATTTAGTGCTATTTATGTGCTAATTTGTTGCTCTAGTCCGAATTTTGTTGCTCCAACCATTTGGCAGAAAATCGCATTCAAAATTAGGGGGCCAGCTTAAGTTGGACCTCCCATAGTAAAAAATATATATAAGCGTGTCGTATTTTTCAAAAAAACAAACGCACCAGAATTTATTGCTCTAACTTAGAAAAAATATTTCAGAAATTCATTATTTTTGCGAAATAATATTACATACAGAATTCACAAAAAGTAAAAATATTGAATTTCCAAAATATTTTTGCGTAAAGTTAGAGCAACAAACTAGCAAAAATTTCTGCTGTAGACATTTTTGTTGATACGACGCCTATATATTTTTTTTTGCGTTGGGGGGCTTTGACATTAAAGCGTGTCGGAGACTCAGATTTCAGACATAATAATAAATAAATTTGTTGCACCATCAAATTTAGTAGTAGCATATTCTACAGACTCTTTCGAAAAATGACAAAATTCGACCGAACAACAGAAATAAACAAATTGTCGCAACAGAACCGCCGCGTAAGAGGTTAAGTTTCGAGCTTCATATTTATAATAAATAAATTTGTTGCTCAGTCGAATTTAGTAGTAATATATTCTATAGATTCTAAACTTTCGAGATATGATAAAATCTGAATTTATTGCTCGTCCTAAAGGTTCGGAATTAAACAAATTGTCGCGATAGAACCGCCGCGTTAGAGGTTAAATTTGGAGCCTTATACATATTTATAACAAAGAATTTGTTGCTCAGTCGAATTTGGTAGTAATATATTCTTGGTAGTAATATATTCTTTTATAGATTCTAAACTTTCAAAATATGACAAAATCTGTATTTCGTTGCTCTGGCCATTTGGCAGGAAATCGCGTTCAAATTTGGGGAGGCCAACTTACCATTTAGCTGTAATGTTTAGCTTTTAAATTATTGGCGATTAAAGTTCACTAATCATAGAGCTGACAGCACGCTTTCGCGCGCTCAGACATATGATATAACAAGTGGTAAAGGTTTCATCACGAGGCTCCTCTTACAACATCGAGAATATCACAGAAATATATAAAATAATAAATATTTTAATAAATATACATAAATGTATAAATAATAAACTGTAATGATTTTTTTTATCTGAATTGACTGTACCATTTTGACATTATCATATGAAGTAAGTAAACATTGTAATAAATTTTTTGACAGCTATCATATGGTACAATATATCGTTATTAAATAGATATGTTGCAATGTTATGTTGCGATATTAATTGTAATATACAAATAAATTTCGAAACAGAAATAATTTCTTAATAAGAATGTTATTGTATATTTTTGTGATATTCTCGATGTTGTAAGAAGACCTTCGTGGTGAAACCTGTATTACTTATCATATCACCATGTCTGAGCGCGCGAAATATCAGCTCTGTGATTAGTGAGCTTTATTCGCCAATAATTTAAAAACTATTATAACCTCGGCATTTTCATATTAGGATTTTCGTCTTAAAATATTCCAAAGAATCTGCTCTTAAAAGGAAATGCATTAGTTTTGGAACATCTTGTATGTATATATGTATATATGTATATATATATATATATATATATATATATACATATATACATATATATACATATACATATATACATATATGCATACAGCATGCACGCACGCACGCACGCACGCACACGAGATATATACACATAATATATCTTATATATATATATATTACAAATTTTACAAAATAATTATTATTCTAGACGTTAAATGCCATTATCAATTGCCACTATCACTTAAAATTGTATTTTTCTCATAATTGTGGAAAATAATGCATTTCTTTATTTATCTTTTTTTTATTCTCAAGATTTTTTTCGCAAGAAACACATTTTTCAACATTCAATTCATTGTAATGTCAAGAAATGAGTAGAAGCAATACTCGGCAAGCAGAATCTTAATAATCAGACGCCTAATGATCTCTTTTTAAAAATTATTTTCTACACCTACACACACGCGCACATGTACGCCCACGTATATGCATACAAATTCAAGATAACACCCTGCTTATGTCACGAATCATGTGCCATTATTTTTAATGGACTTGTCATGTAGCTCAAAACCAAAATTATTTCCTTTTAATAAATAAACTTTTTTTCTTTAATAAATCAGTAATCAAATAATGATACCAATTATTCCTCTTTGCCTAATAAGAAATTCTTGTTATATTTAAAAAATTTTTCAAGCTTGAATTTTAGATTCATTTGAATAAAGTAATCTTAACGATATCTAAGACTAAACGAGAAACTAAAATATTTCTATACAAAGGGCATTACGATTAATATATGTATCTTGTTAGATTCAATTAATAAGTAAGGCTCGCAAATATCGCATACTAAGTCATGATTCGCGACATCATTGACATGAAACGTTCTTATGTTCCTAGACATCAAGAACTCTTCGTTTCATAATGATGATGGTTATTTATACGTGGAATATGTACCATATCACACAAAACTGGCGACCGCCTTTTTAAATGCCGGACAAGAATTGGGTTATCAAATCGTAGACTACAATGGTCTAGATCAAAAAGGGTTTTCGTATATCCAGGTAAACATGGATCAAGGAACGCGTTGCAGTGCCGCTAAAGCCTATCTTGAGCGAATTAATCGACCAAACTTGGAGATTATCACTAGTGCGAGAGTGACTAAAGTACTAATAGATGCGGATAAACGCGCGTACGGCGTCGAATACGTCAAAGATAACATATGGAAGAAGGTGACCTGTTCGAAAGAAGTTGTATTATCAGCCGGTACAATTGATTCAGCGAAATTATTAATACTGTCGGGAATCGGACCGAGAGAACATCTTGAAGAACTGAACATCCCAGTAGTTCAGGACTCTAAGGTCGGTTACAACATGTACGAGCACATTGGCTTTCTGGGATTAACTTTCATGGTGAATCAGAGCGTGTCATTGCTGCAGAGCAAGCTCCTTAATGCTAGCGTGTTTTTGGAGTATATTTTGCACAAAGATGGCCTTATGACAATCCCAGGAGGTGCCGAGGCACTGGCATTCATCAAAACCAAATATGCTCCCGACGAGAGACCGGACATTGAGCTTCTCTTCATATCCGGCTCTTTGCATTCGAACGGTCAAGTCTTGAAAGAGGCCTTGAGAATTTCAGATGATGTGTATAACACCATTTATAAACCGATCGAAAATCAAGATGCCTGGTCGATTTGGCCAATCGTTCAGTATCCCAGAAGCGTTGGCCGCCTCACCTTGCGATCAAAGGATCCATTTGAGTCGCCTAAAATGGATCCAAATTTTTTCAATCATTCTGCCGATCTAGAGATCATTTTAGAAGGTGTGAAACACGCCATCAACATATCCAAGACCAAAATCTTTCAGGCTTATGGAAGTCGATTGCATGATTTTAAGATACCAGGTTGTCAACAATTTGTGTTTGCTTCCGATGATTATTGGCGATGTGCCATTAAGCATCTACCATCCATGATGAATCATGAGATAGGAACTGTTAAAATGGGACCGGAGACGGATGCTTACGCAGTTGTCGATCCGCAACTAAGAGTATACGGTATTAAAGCACTCAGAGTAGCAGACGCATCGATTATGCCCACGATACCCAGTGGCCACGTAAATGCGGGAATATATATGATTGGCGAGAAAGCCGCGGACATGATCAAAGAAACATGGAAAAGCACATTGTAAGGTCCACTCTTTATGAGAAATTCAAGAATAATTTTATTGTTTCGGTTACCAAACGATTTACATATAAACTCATACTGCTAAACTTACACTAAAATTAAAGATTAAAAAGAAAGTAATAAGAAAATCGTTGGACGATTTTACATCGATACCTCATTGCCGTTTCAATTATATGATAAACATAACAACTAAATTGCATATATAAAATACTGCCAAATTTTTTAAGTCATTATTAAAAAAAAGCAAATATGCAAAAACAGATGACAGGAAATGTACTTGCGTGGAAGCTAGGCTAGATAGGCATTTCCTACCAGATGTGACTTGATGTTTTGTGTGTGGGGGGGAGGGGGAGGGAGGTGCGCGCGCGACAAATATTTTGAAATATTTTGAATCCTATCATTGTAGTGCTTATTTAATTCTCACTTATTATTCAGATATAATCAGTTACAATTATACATAAGTATCTTCCATGAAATAAAACAATAACGTAACAATATAACAATATTTTGTGCTCTTCTGTACAAGTTTTATAAATTATTATTTGTGACTATACAAATATATATCCATATCAATATTTCACAAATTATAGATTATATTATATGTGCGTGCGTGCGTGCGTGCGTGCGTGCGTGCGTGCGTGCGTGCGTGCGTGCGTGCGTGCGTGCGTGCGTGCGTGCGTGCGTGCGTGCGTGCGTGCGTGCGTGCGTGCGTGCGTGCGTGCGTGCGTGCGTGCGTGCGTGCGTGCGTGTAAAAAGAGGGAAGACGGTGGGAAGGAGGAAAAGGGATATCTCCATATAAATAAACTAAACATGATAGAGTTAACAAATGTAATATCAAATTTAATGATTCCAATTAAATTCTATCATAAGCACAGTGTATTAGTGATTATTTAAATAAAAATTATTTAGATTAAACAAGAGGCATAATTTTTTCATGGTAGAGTTTTTATACCTTATAGCAGGACTGGCAAAGCGTGGCTCGCGAGCCATTCGTTCCATCGAATGCTGTCTCGTCCAACTCGATAATGTAGCCAAGTCGTATTGAAAATAAAAATGAGTCAGCGCGTCATACGCGCGCGAGACTGACCGTGTATCTTTATTATGTATCTCATGAACTCCTCAGTTGCGAGTACCTGAGATTATCAGGTACTTCAATACGATCGACTTGGCTACATTATATCGTATAGTGAAGAAAAACAATCGAAATTTCGACGGTTTATGATGGGAAGTAAGCACCATATCATCGTGACTGACAGCCGTCATTGAAATCGGCCAATGAATCGAGCTGGAGGAGACAGCATTTGACGGAGGGGATGGCTCGCGAGCTATGCTTTGCCAGCCCTGCCTTATAAATTTTTCAACCTAAATATTTTTTGATATAAAAATTATAGCATTCTTGCCAATAAATGCAATGATGCACAGTATGACAAAACTTATATAAGTTTGTTATATTGTATCACTACATTTATTAGACTTATATATAAATATAATATAAAAATATAAATATGCGCATAGACACAATAAAAATTTTGAAACAGAACATGTAATTGATCGAAAAATTATGAGATAGTCGGGTGACTCTCGAATGTAAAAGTTCAAGATAATTGCCACTTGATTATCAATTGATAAACTAACAAATATTATCATTATTAAATTAAGCTATTTTTTTATTCTCGATATTCTTATTAGTAAATTCTAAAAATAATAATCGGAAATAATAATTTCTGACGGCAAGAAATTGTTTTATGTAATATCATATAATTTTTCCAAAATAATAACAATTTTGGTTTAGCAATTTAGAAGAGTTATTTTAAAATGACCAATGTCAGGTGCCTTTCGTAATATTGCATCGATATCTTTCTTTGAGCAAAGCAAAGATAGGTTTGAAGAATGCGCTATTAGAACTATTGCGTCATCTTTATCACTCAAAATATAAATCAAGAGTAGAATATGAGATAACGCTCATAACATATCCTGATCGCAGCCACAGCAAATTTTTTTTCATTAAGTCATTACGGATCAATCATTAAAGAAATTAAAATTTTTTTCATAAAGTTACAAATAAAGTCTATTTTTATTAAAATTAACAAAAAAAAAAACAATGGTTCAC